>NW_015552601.1:40523-93005 GCF_001515605.1 Sinocyclocheilus anshuiensis | reverse complement strand
CAAATACACAAAATAATGATCTTTAAAAAAGCATCATATGACCCCTTTAAAATAATTTTAAATATCAGTATTCAATGGTTTATGTTTAAAATAACAAAATATTATTTATGCATTTGTAACTGCAGGTTAAATGCATTCATGTCCCTCTGTGTGGGAAAATCATCCCATGCAGCTTCTGTGTTTCCTCTGCATTGCATAGATTAATAATTTCTATCACTGCTGTGAACGGACCCGCACACAGAATATGAAGGATATCAAAAGTTTCACTCACTCACTCACACACACACACACACACACGTACAGGGACATTTAAGAGGGTTTATTCTCCAAATAACTAATTTCAAGTTGCAGAAAAATGTGTTTAAAAATTGTGTATGGACTCTTGCTCCAAGTTACCTTCCTGTCCACTGATTTTTGCCTCTCACAAAAGCCACAAAGCCTTCCAAGAAGACAGTAAAGGCTTATGTTATGCTTGAGCTTTAGTTAGGCTGAAACTTGAAAGTTAAGTTGCATGACATAAATGCAATGTTTAGGTATTATTATTATTTGTATTACTATTATTTTGATTTATGCCTTAGTTTTAGTTTGTACTGTTTACCTTTTTTAAAGTAATGTGAAATTGATTTTTTTTTATTCATTTTATTTTTTTATATATATTTTTATTTTATTGATATATTTGTATTTGCATTTTGAATGTAATTTGGCAATTAAATGCATTAAATGGGTTTAGTTTTCACGGTTATTAATGTATGCAATTTCAGCAATAATTTTAATTTTTCTAAAAAGAAAACAAATTAGTTTTTTATTTTAAGAGATCTATCTTATTATCTCTTGTATATTTAGTATTGCTCTTTAATAAAGAAAAATTCGTATCCGATTACTCGATGGAATAATCGGTAGAATACTCGATTACTAAAATAATCGATAGCTACAGCCCTAATCGTTTGACAGCACTAATTAAAATTAATACTTAAATATAAAAATAAAAAAAAACAGCCTCATTTTAGAATTGAGATACAATTATAGCTTCCAATTATTTTGATTTAGTGAATTTTATTTTTGTATTTTTCATTTTCGTTAAAGTAATTTTTTTTTTAAATATGTCTATATAGTTTTTGTTAATTTTCATGTCAGTTTTAGTAACTGATGAGCTAGAAATAATTTACTCAATGATTATATCAACGCAAATATTTCTGCATATTCAGCATGTAAATGCAACACCACCAATTTAATTACTTTTATAATTTTCACTTATTTTGAATTAGTTTTTATTTTTATATTTTCCATTTTAAACTTTTAGTAATTTTGTTAGTTTAATTACTTTTTAATTCGTTTTTATAAAATATCTATATAATTTGTTTTTAATTTTAGTTATTTTAGTTTTTCATATTACACTAAATAAAAATAGAAATAACTAGCTAAAATGAAAAGTTTTTTGATATTTGAGATTCAGTTACTTATTTTATTTCAAATTTTTGTGTGTTTTATTCAACTACAATAACCCTCATATAGGCCTATAGAAATCAATTTCAAGGCAACTGAAATATTTTAGAACTGGGCAGAAAACCTGACATTCATTATAGAAAGCTCCACAAATATTTTATTTTCCATGACTTTTCCAGTTGCCTGAAAGCTCCCAGGTTTTCCGTGACCGTGAGAACTCTGCCATATGGAGCAAAAGAGAAGACACTACGAGAAACAACCTTCCCAGAAACCCCTGCATCAGTTCATGCGCTCACCCTCTGTCTCCATATCCTGTCCTTTGGGTGCCTCGCCGATGTCGATGGTGAACATCACAATCTTAGGGGTCATGGTGGACATCTTGTTGCTGAAGCAGAACTTGTAGATTCCGTCCATATGGGCGGCTACAGAATACTTGCCGCTGGACTCGCGGTCTCCTTTATAGATCTGCTTCCCATCTGGACCTGTTATCTGTTCAGGACAAACAATACATGAGGTACTGACAGGTGCTCACAACTTCACAAAAACCCACAAATAAACACTATTAATAGTTAATAATATCCATGTGTGTGTGTGCATATACAGTGCTGGCCAACATGATTAGAACACTAGTATTTCCAGCAGCTAGAAACCATTTCTAGCTGCTGAAAATACTAGTGTTCTAATCATTTTGGCCACCACTGTATATATGGCTCTTTAAGAATATCTAAAGTACCAAGCAAACTTTTAGATTACAAATGGTACCATGACCAAAAAAAAAATCATGGTAATACCACAGTATTTGTGTTTAACAACCATCTGGTGGAAGCAAAGTAAGACCAAATAAACCAGAGTACTTTTACTTTCACCTTGACCCTTCTAAAGGTTATCAATACACACAATGCCGTACGTTAAGACTTCATAATCTAGTATGCAAGCATTAATAATCACTAACAGCCAGCAATTCACTTCCGGCTTCATCCACCATCTGGTGCGAGCAGACAGCGACACCTACAAACTTCATACAGCGCCTGTTTATGGCCTATCGTTTATTATTAATACAGTAAGTGTATTTTGATGCTCACCTCCACGTCGATGTCCAGAAATCCTCCCTCGGCGACCTCAAACATCAGGCCCATTTTGGTGCCCGAGTTCACGCGCTCATAGAAACACTCATCCGCGTGAGCATCGATGCTCACAAAATAGCCGCTCGCCGTGTAAGACAGCGCGCCGAGGAGCACGACGAGTTCCGAGAGCGTAAACATGTTTGGTGCGCTGTATTAATGGATGATAAAACCCATAAAAGAGACTTTACGCCGCACTGGACCGATAAAGGCGGAGACTGCCAAGCGCTAGCTGCGCTACTGAGGATGCCACGTCAAGATTTAGACGAGTCGCCTGAAGGGACAAAAAGGCGACAACGACGGACGTAGTTCGCGTTTGCAAAAACCGAGCGGAACAGTTGACAGATTGGTCACCGAATTTATCGACTTGAATTGTGAAACTATTTATTTTATTACATTTATACATAATTATGTCGGTGCGATTTGGCTTTTTTTTTGTTTTGTTAAAATTAGAACACAACTCAGAGGAAAAGTTTATTTTTCTTTGATAATGGTGGTTAAAATGTATTTATTTATTTGAATCGAATGTAATATATTAATTTAATACTATTACAAATGTAGCCTATGTATTATATAGAGAGAACTGTTTATCCACAAAGGTAAAAAAAATTGAAATATGTCACTACATAGTCATTATTTTACAAGAAATAGAAAACAAAAAGACTAAAATATTGCAAAGCCTTAAATCGATCCTTTAATTGATTCATATACCCTATTTGTATGTTTTCTTTCTTTTTGTTCTCTTCTGTTGATATTATTGCAGTATGTTTATCTCAGTATTTGATTTGCAATGATTGTTGTTTTTATGGTTGCAATAAAAAATGTCAGGGGCAGTGATATGCTTTAGTGATATACTTTTAGTTGATATGCTTAAAACTTTTTTTTAATAACAACATTTCTTATATTTATTCTGTTATATTCACTATGCAGACCGTTTTATGGTCGCACATTAATATTTTTTTTTATTTTTTTTAATAACAACATTTCTTATATTTATTCTGTTATATTCACTATGCAGACCGTTTTATGGTCGCACATTAATTATTATTATTTTTGTTTTCAATGTATTTTTATTTCTAACTATTAAAAATACAAAAGGAAAAAAACACATAATAAATATACAAATAAATACCAATAAACAACAACAACAACAACAAAAAATAAACAAATATACATTATTATTATTATTTTTATTTTATTTTTTTTTACATATATTCAACCTTTTCGAAATAAAAAAAGGGTAGGTAGAAGCCCTAGGCTTATTAAATCCTACCCTCAGTAATTACCAATACCAAATCACAATCAGCCATAATAAATCAGACATACCATTTTGAATAATACAAAAATACTAGTCCAAATTACGTCCTACTTTATCTATCTATTAAGATAAAGAAGACAAACAGAAACAAAATCAAGCAGCATTAACAACAATGTTGATAGGCAATGTTGTTAATTGATAGGCACTTGTACTTTTAGGTTTTTATGCTTAGTTACAGCATTATCAGCCTAAAATAGCCTACACTTCTTACACATTCATGTTTTAATTTTAATATTTTGATATTAATATTTAATGTTTTAAACAATTTACTTTATTTTATCATTCACTTTATTTCTATAAAATTGTATTTAACCTAAAATCATGATAATGACCAAAGAAATAAAATAAAAAAATTAAATTTAAATCGAAACATTTTTTTTGTTCTGCTGTTCTTGTGTCCGCCTCTAGAGGGCGCGTCAGTGCGGCGCGTCGCGCGCTGCGTGTCGCAGCTTTGGTGACGTTTTTCCAATCGACTCCAGAAAACTCTCCGCCGACGCGGCCTAGCGCTCCCGGTCCCTCTTTCCCGTTATTTTATTCACTCATGTCCGTCTGTCCGAACCCGAACCGAGCGGGACCCGCTGCCTTATGAGGCGCTGAACACGGGACTGTCGATTTAAACGGAGTTTTTACCCGGAAAGCGAGTGAAATAACAGTAAACAGAGAGTGAGGGAGCGATGACATCCCGAAGGTGAGAAACTAGCAAAAACAAACCTGATATTCTGTCCATTTCTCATTTATTTTACATATCTCATCACTGTCGGGCATCCTATTTTCAGGATAAATCAAACAAATGTTTGTTTCAAGTGTGTAAGATGCGAAACGAACGTGTTTAATTTTAAATGTCAGGCAGTTGAATGATTTAAAACCCAACGGCGAGATTGAACATGTTTGAGTGTGAAATAAATAGTCTGTCTGATGAGCAATTAAGTCAAGTCAAGTTTATTTGTACAGCGCTTTTCACGATACAAATCATTGCAAAGCAACCTTACAGCAAATTAAGTTTCTACAATATTTAGTGGTGTGTATTTCGAAAATAGCAGAGGACCTAGGACAGATCCTTGTGGCACTCCGTATTTTACTGGTGATAATTGAGATGACTCCCCATTTAACTGATGTTAGGACATTGAAAGTCTGTTTAATGATCATGTTTCATATCTGCTGCTGATGATTGACAGGTCATATTGTAGATTTGACCACAGATAGGGATGATCCAAAGGAAAATGGCACTGTGTTGAAGAATGACATGACAGCAGTGTGGTGTGAATTTGAGTTTATTTTTCTTATTGTAAGTTAGTTATTAAGGCCAGCTTGTGTTAATATTGTTTTCATGTAATCTGCATTATAGATAAACTAAAGATGAATGGATGCCTGCATAATTCATCATATAAGCAAAACGAAAGACACATTTAAAACTGGCTTAATGTCATAGCATTAGAAACAAGCAAGCTTTACTTTTCAAAACATTTGACAATGTTATGATTTATGTAGCATTTGTGACATGCATATTGCAATCATTTTGGTGTCACTGTATATATACATATTATACACATTCACAAAGGCATATATTGCACTATTTTGATTCAATAATGTCTAGGGTTATTATAGATCATTATAACTAAACTTTGTTAGTTGAACTAAAATAAATGTTAGCTGAAATAAAATAAAACATAAAATGCTTTATTTCAGCTAGTTGCCCAGGCAACATTTCTTATTTTAATTTAGTTTAACTTGATGTATTAAAATAACTAAAACTAAAACTGGAATAAGAAACTATAAAGACATTTAAAAAATAAAAATAAAACAAAATGACTAAAATTGTAACTAAAATTACAATAAAAACAGCAAATATAAAAATTGATTAAAAATATTATTAAAAACCAAAAACTACTAAAATGACAAAATCACAACAGAATTACTAAAACTGTAACTAAAATAAAAAATATATAACAATTAAATAAATTCAAAATATTGTTAAAAACAAACAAACAACAAAATTAGTAACAAAATTACTGACAGATCTCTCCATATTTGATATGCTAAAATTATTTTATTTTTGAGCTGCATCTCTGGCTTTTGATTCTGAATGATCTTTTTTTTCATATGATGGTTTTTTATATTTACTGAAATTTCTGCCGATATTTTCATGTCTACTGCTGTATTGCTTGTTGTCTAAAGTGTTAATGCCCACAATCAGTATTTCATGTGTTGACTGTGTTGTGTTTGTCTATAGGTGGTTCCACCCCAACATCACTGGAGTGGAGGCGGAGAACCTTCTCCTCACTCGTGGTGTGGACGGCAGTTTCTTGGCCCGTCCCAGCAAAAGCAACCCTGGAGACTTTACGCTCTCTGTCAGGTGAGAGATGTTGGATAAATCGGGATTTAGACTGGGAATAAGTGTTAATTGAAAATATTATGTATTATGCAATTGACTGCACTGTAAAATATCCTGCTAAATTTAAAAGGTAAAAAGTAGGGATGCACCGATGTATCGGCGGCCGATATTTATCGGCCGATTTTTCCTCAATTTACAACCATCGGCATATCGCCTATATAAGGAAAAAGGCCGATATAACAAATGAATAACAATGGTTTATTAATTAACTGCATGAAGGCACTGAGCTGTATAATGTCTGTTGCATAATCCTAGCGCTGCTGTCTGCACTTTAATGCTAATCAATAACAAAAGACAAAAGATCGCACACTATTCTTGACTAAATAACTTTTGTAACTTTCATAAGTGTAGCGGACCTCATCTGAATGATGACCAAAACTTTACTGATGTTTTAAGTTTATTGCGTCCTTTTTCACTCCAAAAAAATCACCATAAGAGCTAAACAAAACTCTCTCTCTCAGTTGCATTATCATCAACATACAGCGAAGTACACAAAACACTTATTACAACTAACAGTAAACAAATATATACAGATCTCATGCCTTTTCGGGGGGTGTTTAATAAACTGACAAACTTTAAATCCGAAGAACTTCGTGCTTTCATTACCCATATAACGTTAGCTCCGACGTAGACTAGAAAACCCGTCAAAATAAGAGTCCCACCTTAGTAAAGAAGATCTCATACATATTTAAACTTACAAAAAATAATAAAATGTATACAAATACAAATTAGAAGGTTAATCATAATAAAGTCTGTTACAGTAAAGAAGGATTAATATGCATTTAAATTATACAGTGAAGTGTTATTTTATATTTGTTTACTTTATTTCTGTACCTGAAAACTGTTAAACCTACCTAGAAAGCACTGTTTATTTAATATGTATCTTTGTTCTGTTGTATTTATGTAGGCCTGCTGAATGTTAAATGGATCCAATCCATGTTCATTAGAAATTATTAGATGATGCAGCAATAAAACTGCTAGTATCATTTAATGCAGGTGTTTTTGAAATTTTTTGATACTATCTATTTTGATGCCAAAATTTCAAATAAGAGAGGAAGTGACAAATATCGGAATCGGCCAATAAGTGATTGTTAAAATCGGTATCGGTATCGGCCCCAAAAAAACCTATCAGTGCATCCCTAGTAAAAAGTTTAAAAAAGGGCAGAAATTCGTCGTAAAATACTGACCGTGTTTCCGGTTTTATATTATGTGCCTGTATATTTTACAACTGTATTTCTTTAAGTGATATAATGCTAATATACCTCTCTACTTGAACTACAAACTAAACTTTTTACCTTAAAAAGTACTGATATCCATCATAAAATGACAGTACTGTGTGTTAATGTCAGTGTTTATGACACTTGGTAGCTTAATGTATTCACGTCTAAGTGTTTCTCTTCACGAGACACTTTTGTGTATTGAATTCATCAAGTGTTTGAACCCCTTAAGTTAAAACCCTTTAAAACTTTTTAACGTTGATTACTCAGTACTAAAGTCATGGAAGGAGGGCATCAACCGGCAAAACATCTGACATCTGGCAACCGCAAGCATGAAAGCTTGTGGAGGCTTGTTACAAATTCAAGATAAGGAAAATATCAAATGAAAATTAAACGTTTTCACGATTAATAACCAGTGGACAAATATACATTTATTGTGCAGCCCTTCTATAAATTATATGGCAATTCATAATTTTTGCTTGCAAAACCATAATTTTTCAACCAGTAATATAATTTTCACTGTAGATGACAAGGTAATTTAGTTTTGTACATATTTTTACTGTAACATTTATTCAAACATTTTACAGTCTGCTATCATAATCTGAAGTTTTATGCAGACTGAATTGAAGCTCTTCTCATCACTAGGCGAAATGGCGCCGTCACCCACATTAAGATCCAAAACACGGGAGACTATTATGACCTGTACGGTGGAGAGAAGTTTGCCACTCTGGCTGAGCTGGTGCAGTATTACATGGAACATCACGGACAGCTGAAAGAGAAAAACGGAGATGTCATTGAGCTGAAATACCCGCTCAACTGTGCCGATCCCACTTCTGAGAGGTGAGCGCGAGCATAGCTCATTATCTGTCTGTCCTTCCATGACAATACATGGGCCGATAGTTGTTTTTTATAGGCCTTTTTATTGGCGTCTGAACCCGAACACACTCCTCTGACATTGTCCTTTTTTTTTTTGCAAGGTGGTTTCATGGTCACCTATCTGGTCGTGAGGCCGAGAAGCTGTTGACAGAGAAGGGCAAGAATGGAAGTTTCCTGGTGAGAGAAAGTCAGAGTCACCCGGGAGATTTTGTGCTCTCCGTACGGACCGGAGACGACAAGACGGACACCAGTGACGGCAAACCCAAAGTCACACACGTTATGATACGCTGCCAGGTAAAGTTCACTTACAATTCTGACTTGCATGTCAAATGTGTTTTCTTTTAAATTAGAAAGGGGTAAGGATGGTTAACTAAGTGTTAAACAACCAACTAGTCATTTAGTGGGCTCAAATAATGTAGATTTAAAAAATATTTTACCTGTTTGTTAAATGAAAAGATGCAACTTATGTGATATAAATACTCTTTGTGATTTAAATAAGTAGTTGTTTCTACATTCATCTGCTCTAAAGCATCACTGTTAAATAAACAAATATATATTTATAATAAATCATTAAATACATGCATACCTATTTATGTATGTATTTATTTATCTGCAATGCTTTAGATATTTAGGCTAAAATGCATTCTTGTATTTATTATATGTTATTTAATTGTTGTTCTTGGTCTATATTGGAAACCTGTTTGAATGGTCAATTGGTTTATTTAGTTCCAAATCATAGTAATAAAAAGGCTGTTTTACCTGTTTTGTGTTATGTAAGTGGGCTATAATTTCTATTATCATTTTATCAGCATGATCTTAAGTATGATGTTGGAGGTGGGGAGAAATTCGACTCGCTCACAGATCTGGTGGAGCATTACAAGAAAAACCCTATGGTGGAAACACTGGGGACAGTCCTGCAGCTCAAACAGGTGTGTGATTGATCATTTAAGTAAAGATTTGAAAGATTTAAAGATGCATTTAGAATTGCACTTGTGAATCACAAAATTGTATGCTAAATTAATACACTTATGCTCAATAGATTGGGGTCAGTTTTTTTTTTAAAGAAATTAATACTTTTTTATTCAGAAAGGGCGCATTAAAATTCAGCTTTGCATCGCAGGAATAAATTACATTTTAATATGTATTCAAATAGAAATGAATTATTTTAATTTATAATAATATTTCACAATATTGCTGTTTTTACTGTATTTTTTATCAAATAAATGCAGCCTTGGTGAACAGGAGACACTTCTTTCAAAAACTAAAAATCTTACTGCCCCCCCAACTTTTGAACACATTTTTGAACACTTACTTGAAATGAATTGAACAAGATTCTTCCTGACATAAGAGTTTTCCAATGCAGTGTTATGTTTCTTGCAGCCTCTGAACACTACCCGCATCAATGCAGCAGAGATCGAAAGTCGGGTACGAGAGCTCAGCAAGCTGGCAGAGACCACAGATAAGGTCAAGCAGGGATTCTGGGAGGAGTTTGAGGTGAGAACCAATCAGCACCCAGTTTAGTGCCAGATTAAGCAGTGATCTGTGTAACTGATCAATCAATGTATTCAGTAAAGGGTCGAGTTCTGACAATCATTTTTAATACTGTGTCCACAGACGCTTCAGCAGCAGGAGTGTAAACTGCTCTACAGTCGCAAAGAGGGCCAGCGGCCAGAAAACAAAAACAAGAACAGATATAAAAACATTCTTCCCTGTGAGTGAACATCATCATCATCATCATGCAACACATGAGCCATCAATGTCAGTAATATTGTTTTCTCTGTGTCTCCTCCTCCTCAGTCGACCACACGCGAGTCGTGCTGACCGACGGTGACACGAATGAACCGGGCTTGGACTACATCAATGCCAACATCATCATGGTAATAAAGGTGCCTTCAAGCCCTATCAGAATGATTAAAAAGTTTGTGTAGTAACTTTTTTTTTTTGTGGTCCCCAGCCTGATATCGAGACTAAGAGCAACAATTCCAAGTTGAAGAGGAGCTACATTGCCACGCAGGGCTGCCTGCAAAACACCATCAGTGACTTCTGGAGGATGGTGTTTCAGGAGAACTCTCGAGTCATCGTCATGACCACGAAAGAAGTGGAACGGGGAAAGGTGAGGCGGTTCCCAATGGCTGGACCAGTTACAGACATTTTCACTCTGGTTCATGGACTGATTTTTGTATTGCTGAAAGAAATATGTAATCATGCAAACTTTGACCGAATTTAAATGCATTTGGAATGGTACTAAAATTACTATTTAATGATGTGAAATAATGCATTTTCTAAGCTTGAAATTAGTTGCCAAAAGTAGAGCTGCAAAATTTGGAAAAAAAAATCTAATTGCAAATTTATTTAGTAGTTATTTTTTTATGATTCTGATTGAGATTTTAAAATAAACTAAAGCAATAAAACATTTTCATGACTTAAATACAATTAAATATAAAACATTTAAACTTATTTTATTTTGGCTAGTTGCCAAGGCAACATTTCTATTTTAATTTAGCAACTTAATGAAGTAAAATACCTAAAACTAAAATAAAAATGAATAAAACTAGGCATTAAAAAAAAAATTAATAGTGATGACAAAATGCACAACAAATTACTAAAACTTTAACTAAAATGAAAATGGCAATTATAAAAACTCATTCAAAATAATAGTGAAAACTGTAATATCTCGATGCTAAAATAACTCTGGCTCTAAGTTTGTTGTGCTTGTTTGTGGGGTTGCAAAATTTGCCTTACATTTGAATATGATTAAATATCAATATGACTACAAAATAATAATAACAACTAAAGAATATTTACAAAATATAATACAAAATTAGAAAATTTCACTGTAAAATAAAAAAGTAAAGTAATAAAAATACTTATCTCATTTTACAGAAAAACATTCAAATGAATATTCTAATATTTATAGCTGTCTTAATTTTCAAACGTTGTAATCATAACTGTAGGAGACTTTAAAGCTCTTTTGCTGACAACTAGGGTTGCAAAGGGGTGGAAAATTTCCAGTAAATTTCTAAAAATTTCTGAAAGTTTCCTGACAAGTTTCAAAACATTCTGGAAGGTTTTCTGGAAATTTACCAGAAATATTCCACCGAAATTTAGAGAGCTGGTTGGCACATATTGCTTCATTCTGAAACCTCTAGCGCATGTATTTATTTAAATATATCACAGCCTTTGTGATTTGATAATTGCGTGAAGCCATATCCAATATTGTATTAATAGTTCATTGCTGGCTGAAATATTCTGAGATGAATTGTGTTGTTCTTCACAGAGTAAGTGTGTGAAGTATTGGCCTGACGTGTCTGCGCTGAAGGAGTACGGAGCCATGCGTGTGCGGAACGTGAAGGAAACATTGGCGCACGATTACATCCTGCGAGAGCTGAAGCTGTCAAAAGTTGGACAGGTAAGGTCAACCGAAATGCTTACGTCACCACAGAACGCGGGAGTCTTTTTCTAACACCGGGGATCTGTCTGATGTTGTAGGGTAATACTGAGCGTACAGTGTGGCAGTACCATTTCCGCGCCTGGCCTGACCACGGTGTGCCTGGAGACCCGGGAGGCGTGCTGGACTTCCTGGAAGAGGTCAAAATGAAGCAGGAGAGCATAACCGGGGCTGGAGCCATCGTGGTGCACTGCAGGTTATGAGAACACAATCAAAAACTAAGGGTTCTGTGGGTCTTCAAATGGCTTAATGCACCCTTGCACAAATTAAGGCCTTAAAAAGGTCTTGAATAAATGCAGAAAGTCTTAAATTCATGGCATTAAATGTTGCATGCACTGAAAAAAATGAAATGTGTGAGTGTTGGTTCTAAACTTGTGTTTCTGATTCTCCTGCAGTGCTGGGATTGGACGAACAGGAACATTTATCGTGATTGATATTTTAATAGACATCATCAGAGAAAAGGGTAAAGTTCTTACACCTAGATTGTTTATCTGTTGGTGCTCTTTTTGTTAATTACTAGGCCCTACAAGCTAAATTAGGCCACAATAGCAGCTTTACTTGAAGTTAGATCTGACCTGCAATCTGTTGTGCAGGAGTGGACTGTGATATTGACGTGCCCAAGACTATCCAGATGGTGCGATCTCAGCGTTCAGGAATGGTACAGACAGAGGCCCAGTATCGCTTCATTTACATGGCCGTGCAGCATTATATTGAGACTCTACAGCGCCGCATAGAGGAGGAGCAGGTGTGTGCGACGCTTATATTCACAGAAGAGAGAGACACTTCACTCTATTGATATTATAGACTTGCAGTATTGCCAACTGTGCTTGTTTTTAGGGCTGCACAATTTGGCTTTTTTGGATTTTATATCAATAAGCCTGTGAAACGATGATAGTTTATTATTTTTATTATGACTATTACTGTTACCACAAAAATATTTACACAAAACAAAATGAGATATTACAATTGTAGTATTACTATTACACATTAATATTACACTGTAAAAAGCAAAAAAAAAAAAAAAAGTATTTAAGAAAAAAATCTAATGTACATAAAATATGAAATAATAAACATAATAATGTTTTTTACAAAACAGGAAAAACAAAAGCAAAGAGTATATACGAAAACAATTTAAATGAGTAATAATGTTATTTTACAGAACAGTAAAATTATTGTAATATTTAGGCTGTCTTAATTTATTCATTTTCAAACATTAAACCATAGAGCTCTTATTTTGACTGAAAAATGCAGGGATACTTTGAAGCTTAACAGATTTATAAATAGAGGAGCTAAATGGTGTAGATATGCAGTGTTGCCAACATGAATTAGTCTCATGGACTGTTTTGACTGATTATTAATAAGCTGTTTTTTTTTTTTTTTAAAGAGCTCCTTGTTTGCTGCGGTTATTTGTAGGGCTGCACAATTTGGCTTGTATTTGAGTTTTATTATATAGCAATATCACTGTAAAATAATGATAATAAATATTGTTTAATTATGATTATAATTATTATTATTTCTACTGCTACATTACAAAATACAAAATATATTAAAAAATTTGAAATATTACTATTGTATAGTATTAATACTATTTCACTGTAAAATAAAAATTACATAATAATATAAAGTAATAATAATGGTATTTTTTAGAACAACATGTCTTAATTTATTCATTTCCAAACAATAACCCTTTTATTTTGGAGGAAAACTCTAGGGAGACTTTAAAGCTTCTCTTTTGTTGACAGCAGATTTATAAAGAGAGGAGCAAAATGGTGTAGATTTGCAGTGTTCCCAGAATGAATGAGTCTCACGGACTGTTTGTTTTGACTTTCAGAAAAGTAAAATTAAAGGACGTGAGTACACCAACATCAAATATTCTCTCTCTGACCTGACTGGAGGAGATCAGAGCCCTCTGCCACCGTGCACGCCAACACCAACCTGTGCCGAGTGAGAACACACCAGACCATTACTCTCCACATACACAATTTCATTAATTTCATAGAAAAGTATGCGTGTCACTTTAAAGAGAGAGCATCTGAGAAATAAATGGCAAATGGAGCAATAGATATTAGACATCTCTTGACAAACACCTTTTAAGCACATTTTTAGATACCTTTTTTTCCTATGTTTTGTTTGAATTTTATAAAATAATATTTACCTGAGAAATAAATGGCAAATGGAGCAATAGATATTAGACATCTCTTGACAAACACCTTTTAAGCACATTTTTAGATACTTTTTTCCCTATGTTTTGTTTGAATTTTATAAAATAATATTTACAACTCTAAATTAAAACTCTAAATTTTGATTTGGTAAAAGCACCAGCTTTTAAATTCGACATAAAGCTGAAGCTGCGATACACTTTACTACTATTATGATTCTGAGTGAAATGGCTATCAAATAAGAAAAAATGTTGGGCTGCACTTGATTTTATTCTTCAGTTTTTGATTGGATTGTGAAAAGTGAGCGTTGTGTAACGGAATGGAAACAGATCAGGTCATGTTTTGGATTAAGTTTTCTGACATGTTATTGAAATACGAAGATTATGCATTATCAAATTAAATATGCACTCATTTGCATACATTTCCAGAACAAATCTGAAAACTGGATAAAACCAGGTGCAAAATACTTTAATTTGGTGAAATATTACAGCTTTTTATGGCTCTTGGATTTGTCTTTTTATTACTCCATAAATTAGAAAATAATGTCAACAGGCAGAAAAAAAATATTTTCACCATGGTTTTAGTTATATAAACCAGGTGAATGTTATATGAACGATCCCTTCTGTAAAAACTTTAAGAATATAGATAGGAATAAAACTGTAAAGTTTGGTGTATATAAGTGGATTGTAATTACAATCTATAAATGCAAACAGATAAAGTATAATAAAATAAACATTTAATACTTTGTTTGTTTATTTATTTATTTTTTGGAAATGCACAGATGAATAGTTTACAGTAAGACCAGCAACATGCATTAAGAAAATTAGGGTCAGTTGTGATTTCATGCCAGCTATAAGTTGGAAACTTGTCCCATGATGTCTGGTTAAGATGTAAATCTATGTGTTTTCAGCATAAGGGACGACAGCTCTCGAGTCTATGAGAATGTGGGTCTTATGCAACAGCAGAAGAGTCACAGATGAGACTGTCCAAATCACAGGTACGACGACTCACTCTTCACCACAACACATCACAGTATGTTCAGTCCCAGATTCAACAGACACATTTACATTTGTTTTTAGATAGTTTAGAAGCCTATTCACATCAAAAAATAACTTATTAACCCTTATTGTGTCTTTTTGACCCAGAGAAGCTAGTGTTTCCTAGCTAATGTTATCGCATTGAACTAAAACTTGCTGACTTTGCTCACACAGGGTATAACAACTTCACAAAAAATTTATAATTTTTTAGGATTTTTTCCCCCACCTTGTGGTGTCCTCAGTCAGAAATGACCAGCCTACAAAAATGCTTAAAATTTGAAGCATTTTCAATCTTTGGGTTCAATCAGGGTGTAAACAGTTAAAAAAATTTTTTAGCACAGCACAAGGGTCAAAATGACATTATTCACCCAAAAGTCATTTCTGCCTGGATACTATAGATTTGATGTTGCTTGTACATGAAGACACAATATTAACAGCTCTACGTCCATCTGCAATGCAAAATTTCACCTTTGTAACACCTTGTGCTAAAAATGTTTAGTTATTGAATAGGCTTTTAGAGTTTGTTTTGGCTCATTTCAGTCCAGTAATGACTGTGTATCTTTCTTTTTTTTTATTCCCATGCAGCAACTGTTTTTGTTGTTGCCAGACGCTCCTGAACACCTAAGAAGTGATCATGACTAAACGGAGAGACGACAAAAAAACAACAAAGGAAAAAAAAAAGAAGAAAAACAAATTCCAGAGACCGGTTAACACGAGCTCAGAGACATGTGGATGGAGTGAATTTCATTTCTCCTTCCAGCTACGTAGCCTTTTAACCCCACACTAAGAAACCACTGTGACCATCATGAAGCCTTATACAGAATAAACCCAAAACAGCCCCTTGCAAAATCATGTTTTTTTTGGGTGTGTGGAGTTTTCTGAAATCGATTCAGGCTACTTTTAGCGAGTGTGGGAAAAGCTTACGCTCTTTTGTTCCTCTCTTACATCGTCGTTTCTTTTTCCATCTCTTCTAAACAAAGCAAGAACGCTTTCTGGAATACATCTAGTGTGATATTCAAACAGAAAATGGACACTATCATCACATACTCCTTTGCTAAAATAATTGGGAATAGAAGAAAAGCGAAAAGAATGAGGTGCATCCCTTTCCTCTGCAAATGAAAGAGATGCACCTCATCTTTCCAATACAGTTCATTCATTTTATATTCAGTAAAAGCGGCCCGTTTGTGCCATTCGAGTGCTAGTGCTAAATTCAGATCAGAGGATCTGAATCATTCTAGTCCACTTTCACAGCCTCTGCCTTCAGTTTAAGCCCAGCGTCCTTAAGTCTTTGCTCCAAATGGCAGGAGAACTTCAGCACACCTTCGGTTTGCCTTTTCGCCCCCCTCGAGAGCGACGTCCTGACTTTTCCGTGGGACAAAACGTCTGTGTCACTGGCTTGTTTGTGTTACTGAATTATTGTTCTGCTGCATCAGGCCACCCAGCAGCTGCTTTGGCTTGACTGCGAAATCTGTTTCTTATTATTTTTTAATGATTTTGCTGTCTTTAAAAAAAAAAACAAAACACAAATTTGTATTTACGTCAAAGCAGCGTATGAACTTAATTTCCAGATCACTGTTTTAAGAGTGACTGCACATTCGTAACCCTGGTGATTTCTCGCTTGTAAAGAGCTGTGGATATAATTATGGGTTTTAAAGTGTTATTCGGGCCCTCTATGATGGACAAACTTGTTTTGCCAGGTCACATGCCTTTGCTTTCTTGCAATGATAACTTTTTGGCTTTTCTAGTTTTTGCAAGCTTCACTAAACCAAGCTTTTCTCATGTTCAGCATCAGCAGTATTTCATAAATCATTTGTTTAATGTTTTCGCAAGTGCTTCTTTCTTCATAACCATCGGTTCAGACGTTGTCTTTGTTCACAGCCTTAGGTGTCTTAAGATCACAGTTACTTTCGTATTATCTGGCTTTGACTTTCTTGCTTTCTTCATCTTGAACATTGATTCCTTGCACGTTTATAACATTGGTTTTCTGGCAGGCGACGAGCTCAGCCCATCATGTATTCGGCGTACTGTAGTGTGTTTATCATCCTGAAGTGTGTGAGCGTGTTTGTGTCTTGCAGATACTGCTGTTTGTTTGCTTTCTCAAGTCCGGTCTTCTGTTTCTGCAATGCTTTTTGTTTCTTGTAAACATGACACACGTTCCTGTGTGTTGGTGACCAATTATCTTCCTTTACTTTCTTTTGAAACCAACAAACAATGTCACGGTCCTCTTCGCTACACGGAAAGCATTACGGTCCAAAGCAACTAATGTGAATTTTTGTCATCGTGAAGAGAACGAAATGGTTGTGGAACTCAATGCAAACTATATTTTTAAAACTTGTATATTGTACATGAATATCTTGTAGAGGAGAATGTACTTACTAAACATATGTAATTGCCATTAAGATATACTGTATGTTTAACCCAGCAGCATTTCTTCTCGTGCCAGACGGTGAGCCTTACAGAAGCTAATAGGGTTGATCGTGTTGTTCGGCTAGCAATGCAATTAACCAACATGAACTCCTTGATAACAATAAATAAGAAGCTCACATCTTCATGCTCGAATCCTGTTTATTAACTGGAATCTGTGCGATTGATTTTGATTGGTGCATGGATGAATGTAAAGGAATGAAAATTTGCTGAAAATGTACTGTCCCTCAGGTCATCCAAGACGTAGATGAGTTTGTTTCTTCATCAGATTTGGAGAAATGTAGCATTCAATCACTTGCTCACCACTGGATGGGTGGTGAATCTGCAGTGAATGGGTGCCGTCAGAATGAGAGTCCAAACTGCTGATAAAAACATCACAGTAATCCACATTGTTGTTTTGGGAATTATCATAACAGGTAATACACTGCAAAACAATATTATTTTTTGTGATGTAGAAGTTACATGGCCACTTTGACAAATCTCACATTAAATGTAATAAGATGGCAAAAAGCAATGGGCTGAAGCTAATAGATTTTGTTGCGCTGGACTCTATTTTTATGTTGTGCAGCTGCTGAGTGCGGTGATGTTGTGCAGCTGTTTCACTGCAGGCCTGTGAACTAAACTCTCAAGACTGCAGATCTGGATTTTTCTGGGAAGCCACAAGGACTCGAGGTGAATCTGCTTGCTATAAGCAAAGTAAAAACTAAATGTGAAAAATCACAGGGGTTTCAGTTGTGTCTCATACAAGCAAGAATTTTTTGGCTGAAGCCTGAAGCTTCTCGGATGTTTCTCCTGAGAAAAAGACCTCAATAATCCGTTTCAGAAGAGATATTAAATTCTCAAACTTCTCAGATTTGCAAATATACAAAATTCTGCAATCTCAGAATTTTTGTATCATTGTTATAATATTGTAGTTTAATATCTTGATTTCTATTTTTTTTTTAATTTAAAGTTTTAGTAATTTTGTTGTATGCTTTTCTCATTTTTATTTTGTTTTAAAGTTTTAGTAATTGAATTGTATTTTTATTTTTTTAGTTTAATTTTTTTATTTTGTGTTTTTGACTTTTTTTGTAGTTTACTTGGATTTAGTAATTTTGTTGTGTTTTTGTCATGTTTTTAAGTTTAACGTTTTAGTAATTTTTTTTGTGTTTTTGATGTTTTTTTATTAAGTATTAGTAATTTTGTGTGTTAGTTTAGTAATTTTATGTTTAGTTATTAATAGTAGTTAGCAGTAGGGGTTTCAGTTGTGTCTCATACAAGCAAGAATTTTTTGGCTGAAGCCTGAAGCTTCTCGGATGTTTCTCCTGAGAAAAAGACCTCAATAATCCGTTTCAGAAGAGATATTAAATTCTCAAACTTCTCAGATTTGCAAATATACAAAATTCTGCAATCTCAGAATTTTTGTATCATTGTTATAATATTGTAGTTTAATATCTTGATTTCTATTTTTTTTTTAATTTAAAGTTTTAGTAATTTTGTTGTATGCTTTTCTCATTTTTATTTTGTTTTAAAGTTTTAGTAATTGAATTGTATTTTTATTTTTTTAGTTTAATTTTTTTATTTTGTGTTTTTGACTTTTTTTGTAGTTAACTTGGATTTAGTAATTTTGTTGTGTTTTTGATGTTTTTTTATTAAGTATTAGTAATTTTGTGTGTTAGTTTAGTAATTTTATGTTTAGTTATTAATAGTAGTTAGCAGTAGTCATGTAAAACAACATGAAAATGAGAGAAAAAATAAGTTTTTTTTTTGTTTATTTGATGGTTTTTCTTTCTTTTCTTTTTTTACTTTACTATTTATATTTACTTTTAATCATAATGACCATGTCTCAGTATGGACTCAAAACATTTCTCATTAAGATCAAATCATCTGAGCTTCTCCACATTTATTTTATAGCCATAAAACTCTTACTGTATGACAACTATTGACTCATTTGTGTCTATTTTTATTTGGAGTGAAATGAAACGTTACTAAGTACTGCATTAATTCTCATGTGTTTTGAGAGCAAAATCTGGATTATAATTAAAACAACATGAGTGTTAATAATTAATGCAACATTGTGCACATGCTGGTGCATTTCATTACATCCAAGGTTTATAGTTTAAATAACAAAATACAGATTTAGATACAGTTGCTTTTATCTGTTTTTACATCAAACTTAATAGTAGAAAAAAGAATAATCTTTTGATGTTTTTTTTTAGGCATTTTTAGAAATTATTTTGTACTTAAGAATAATCATCTGCTAGTTATCTTTGAGGTTTAATTATGGCAGAACCTTTAGATCCGAACACATGAGATATTATGGGTCCAGAGCAGACGAGGACACGGACCCCCAGGAGACACGAGACGTTATTGACTGGCGTCTTGATAAAGCAGGAAAAGGTTAATCTGCCGTCTGTTTAGAGATGCAGTCCTGTGTTTGACAGTGAAGAGCGGCTCTGCTAAAGCAGCATGTGGAGATTCAGGACCAGATGAAGGACATAGAGAGTCGCTGGTACACGTTCATGTTGCTATCTGTCTAGTTTTTGTTTTTTTGTTTCTGGAGTTTAATGCATTGGCATGAGTAGTAATCATACATTTGAAAACAAAGAAAATAGTGAAATAATGGAAAAATGTGTGTATGTATGTATATACAATGGTAGCAAGCAATGATACACAAGTGCTATGACAAGTCTCAGTTGGCTTATCGTAGTGCCCAAGTTTTTTTAAATTTTGTATTATATAATAAATAAAAAGAAAACAGGTAGAATAGAAAAAGAATCTTATGGCTTCAACAACTGAGAGCTAGGCAGTCTCGTTTGAATGTCCACTTCTGAAACCAGACTGGTTGCTGTCCAGGAGGTAGTTCTGTGTGAGAAAGGCAGAGACTTGGTTGAACACAACTCGTTCAAGTGTTTTTGCAATGAAAGGAAGAAGGGAAACCGGTCTTTAGTTCTCTAAAAGAGATGCGTTAAGGGTGGGATTCTTAAGTAGTGGGGTTATACGAGCCTGTCTAAATGCTGAGGGAAAAACACCAGTTTAACAAGAAAAAATATTTTATTTTAGTATTATTTATATACTATTATAGTATTTCTTAATATTTTGAATTAGCTTTTATTTTAATATTTTCTGTTTTCATTTTATTTTGTTGAACTAGTTGTTATGTGCTTTTGTTTTAATATTGCTTTTTAGATTTAATTTATCTTTTGGTTTTAATTTTAATTAATTTTAATTTTTCAAGTAGTTAAATAAACTGTACTAAACATGTAAATAAAATAAATAAGAATTAGGAACAGCAGTAGTGAAGAGTCAGACAGCAGGCAGATCACTCTGTCGCTGTCATTTTTTCTCTCTTGTTCAGTCAGTGTCTTCATTCTCCTCCTGCTCAGTGATGTGAGGCTGTTAGCTCTCTCATGTGTCTCTTGAGATGCTTTTGATTCATGTGAAGCATTTTCTCATTCTGCTCACTCTCAACTTCCACTTTCATTTCACTTGACCCCTGTACAGCAGGATCTCTGACCTGAGATCAGCGCCTGAATGAAAGTGTTACAGAGCGAATGTCATGTCGAGAGGAACCCGAACCATGATGGGCATGTTTTTAAACAGCAGCAGGCAAGGTACAGACACAAATACTGAAAGAGCATACTTTCAGTATATGTGAAATAAAATAAACGTTAACTGAAAGCATACAATTTCAGCTAATTTTCAACTTTTCTTATTTTAATTTAGTTTAACTTGATGTATTAAAATAAACTAAAATAAAAATGAACAAAAGCTATATAAAAAAACAAAACAAAAAAACTAAACAAAAAAAATACACCAGCAAGTCCACCTCTGAATGGCTGAAGAAAAACAAAATGAAGACTTTGGAGTGGCCTAGTCAAAGTCCTGACCTGAATCCTATTGAGGTTCTGTACAGTGTATATATATATAAATAAATATAAATAATATTTATTTACTTATTTTTCCATTTTAGTTGTTTTGTATTTAACTAATACATTTTTTGCATTCTAGTTTAGAATTATTTTAGTTTTAGTAATTTTTAAAGGTGCTTTTGTCATTTATTTATTTTTTATATTATTTAAGTATTAATATTATATTTTCATTTTTTCAAATTTTTTTGTACATTTTTAATTTTTAATGTGCTTTTGTCATTCTTAGCATTTGTAATATTATTATTATTATTATTATTATTATTATATTTTTCTTATTCATTTTCATTTTAAGAATTTTTACGATTTTTTTTTGTACATTTAATTAGCTTTTTTCGTTTTTTTTTTCTATTCTATAAATTAAATTTTGATTAATTTTTATTTCAGTTTGAGTTATAATAATTGTAGTACAACTTCAACTTTTTCTGTTTTTAATCTAATATTTAGATTGTATGTTATTTTAACTTTTATTTCAGTGAATGCAAAAGGTTTACCTTAGTTTTAGTTGTAGTTAACAATAACAACGTAGATGTTTTATTTTAGTGTGTCCTTTCTGACATTGTCTGTAATTCTAGGGTAATTTGCTTCAAAAACAATCACAAGGGGGCAGTAGATTCACATGAGGGCACACGACTGTAATTTTGCTCAGTATTTCTAATTCTAACAAATTACAGCATAATTGGTCATTTCACTTGCACAGAGGCGATTGTGACCTTTTAAAACTAATGAGCCGTGGTAAAAGACGGCGATTAGTAAAAGAAGAGAGTTCATGTGAGAAAACCAAACTGGATAACAAGATGCATATAACAGATTGTTGCCATATGTGTACAGATAACAGCAATAATTTAAAATGAGTTATAATATACAGGCCTATAGGAAGAAACGCAGGCAGAGGGGTGGATATAAAAAATAATGGAATCATCATCATTATCTTCATCAGGTATGTGCAGTGTAAATGAATTGTGCTGTTTCTTTCTCATTGGATGGCAGCGCTGCTCGGTCAGACAGGAGGGGGTGGGGGTTAACAGATTGTTGCCATATGTGTACAGATAACAGCAATAATTTAAAATGAGTTATAATATACAGGCCTATAGGAAGAAACGCAGGCAGAGGGGTGGATATAAAAAATAATGGAATCATCATCATCATCTTCATCAGGTATGTGCAGTGTAAATTAATTGTGCTGTTTCTTTCTCATTGGATGGCAGCCCTGCTCGGTCAGACAGGAGGGGGTGGGGGTTTGGCTTTTCTTCTCCCTAAAGACAGTATTAAAGCATCATTCCTGCATCACTGTGGAGGAGAAAGAGAGAGACACACATCTTCATCTGTGCTGCTGCTGCTGAGTGCAGGAGGTGAGCGGTGAGTGACTTCACATCACTGACAGCTTGCATCAACTCTCATAATGAAACAGAGCTGGTATCGAATGATTATATGTGCTCAGAGGCCTTGCATTTCATTGCATTTCAAGCATTTAGGTCAGGAGGTGCTTTATGGTTGTTGTGCATGTCTTTAAAACCTCGGACTGGTCATGGAAGCAGCTCTATTAGACATGCATTGCAAAAAGAAAGCAACTCAGATGGCAGAGACATTCATGCATGTTGTGCAATTAATGTGGCATGATTGGAATTGATCTTGAGTTTGTGCCACTCTTCTTTGGAGGAGTTAGGTTTGCTGGCTTGACTTTAAATGCAGTCTTTCTGAGCATTAAGTTTCACATGAATTTTATTGGGTTTTAGTTGCATAGATTGAAATCTGCTTAGCTTTGAATGAGACAGCTCATCAAATAGTTGTGAACAGCTCTGAGGGCTTTTGAACAACATCTCAAAAGGCTGCTGATGAGTGTGCGTTATGTAATGGGAAGTTGAGTCTTTTCTCTCTGGGCCGTGCTTTTGTGTGCGAGACGAGGATCTGACGGCATTCAGAGGCAATAAATGTTGCTTGACAGACACATCTACGAGTTTTTGAGCTTAAAAATAACCCTTTTGCTTTTGCATTTCAAAGCTTTGCAACATTTTAGATCACAGAAAAGCAAAGTCAGTCTCAGGAAATTGTTATGGCTCGGAGCGCCAATGAAGAATAGGTCACGATTGCGTCCCATCCAGGTTTCTTGTAGTCATAGTCTAAACTCCAGCATTCTTTCAGCTCAGATCTTTCTCTAATTCCTCAACGCTTGACTGGCTGTGTGTGCGATTAGTGGCTTTCTTTGCTCTCAGCTATCGGATCTGAAAATACAAAGCTTATAGAGCATGGCTGTTGACACTTTACAAGACTTAATGGAAGCTTCTACTTCCTCAAGACAGGATGCTGAAAATTAAATGTACTCTACAGTTAAACTGATCACTAGTAGTAAGTATTATTAACCCTGTGAAGCCTGACACATTGAAATAATAGACCAAAAATCATTTTATTTTAAATGGAACAGTGTATTGGACCTTTAGACAAAAATTCAACAAATGTTTTTTGTTGAGCATCATATTTGATACATCAGGCATTAATGGCTCATAATAGTGTGATATAGTGAGAATATAGAGGAAAAAAATCCAAATTTAGCAAAAATATGGTTTGAAATTTGGTGCAGATGCTGATAATTATGTGAACAAAAAGTGAGATGACATTCTGATGCTTGTAAGGTAGATCATTGAAATCTTTATAACAGTATAGCAGATGCTTACATAAAATTATATAAATATCAGTCGTCACTCTATATCTCCAATATCTTAGTAAGATATTTCAATTCTTAGTTTTATGATCAAAACATATAATGGAATGCAATACAATGACAATTGAGAGATGAACAAATAAACCTTACTCAAAAGCCTGATGATCATATTTGAGACTCACATTTGAACATGATATTCCTAAAAATGTATGCAAATCAAGTAAACATAAATCGCTTCAGTCCAGTAAGTGTTCATCTTGAAATATTACTAACAATATCAAAGTTATTCTTACATTTACTTTATAAAAATCAGTAGCGATTTCACGGCAAAAAGACACATGAAGCATGAGCTGAAGGTGGACGTTTGTACAATTATACTAAATGACCTTTTACATATTTGCATATCATATATGATACAGTAGACTTTATAGGGTTAATAATGCCCATGTTTGGTGGAAAATAAATGACTTTTTTGCAGTAATAGTGATGCATCATTTTTGGCATCTAGCTCTTGTTTTCTTTCTGCTGTTGTTTTCTCTCAGTGGTAAGATGAAGGCTTTGGTAAATCCTCTCTGGACGCCGCCTTCATATAAGAGATGTGGTGGGCTATAGCATTAATGAAATACTGAAGAAGCAGCTGTGTGCTTTCTTACCACAGACAGATGGCCAGGACATCACACACCCGGGTATAAAGCTCCGGTGCATTGATTGTAAGCATCAAAACATGTTGGCATAAAATTGCATTTGCAGTGTTTTCCTTCCATAATACGACAAACAGGAAATTCAACCAGAAATAAATTTAGGGCAAGAGCTGGTTTTGCCAATCAGGAATTGATTAGACTGTGAAAAGTGGTTTCTGGTGGTATTATTATTATTTATAACTATTTGCATATTTGATTTTCTTTAAATCATAAAATCACATTCATTGGGAAAACAATTTGATTACTTCAGTTAAAAGTATGAACGGTTAAAATGTGGCTAACGGTGAAACAAGCTATATTAGTTCAAATGTATGAGATTGAAACTAATTGGATTTATTGATGCTAAATATATAAACCTGATTATTACATTGTTTATTAGTACTGTGTCAGAAATTAGTCTGACCTGTTTCATCTATGTATGACTGACAAATATGCATCACATTAAGTTTTTATCATTAGATTATGTTAAAACTGTGTAATCCAAATGGATGGAAATGTTATATTTATGCAATTCAAATACATAAATCTTAACTGCAGGCCTAAATATTTTGAGTACATCTCTAAATCATTCACAATAAGACCAGAAACATGTATTAAGAATTGATTTCTGTTGACATTAACGTTCTCCTCTTCCTCTCTAATCACAACTGCAAATGGCCCAAAACCAAGCCTTGAGGTACACCGCTCACTTTTCTGAGGGCTGCGTGGAAAACATCTCCCCCATAGAATTCACTGGGTGTTCAAAGGGATGTAAAAATAAGGGTAACCCTGTTTGACAGTCCACAGTCAGCTCTGCATCTCCATCGTGCCACACGGCCATGGATTTAACACTGTTCTGCATCCGTTAACTCAAAGGGAGACTCATCAAAATGGTGGTAAAGGGATAAACTTGTTGGGGTTCTCAGTAAGCCGGTAAGCCACTTCTTACCAGTGAAGCTCTTGACGTCTAGAGTAGGTGAATGATCTTGTGTGTGCTGATGCTGATGCTGTGTTAGTGTATATTCTGTGAGAAGAGAAATGGCCAAGTGTTTGTTACAGGAATACATTAAGTAGGTCAGATACAGTGTATCAAGGCTTTTTAAAATTTTATGCATGCACTTTCGGTGACAGCATCACGGTAGTGACGTATCAGAAATGTCCCATGGAACCACCATCTTCCTTGTCTTGCTGCAGAGTATGCATTAAATGCTTTTATAAATCAAGCATTAACCCTGTAAAGCCTGACATGAAATAGTAGTTGGAGGAATCCAATTATTTGAAATGAAACAGTTTATTGAAACTTTAAGTACATATATTAAAAAAAAAACTTAACTTAAAGGAGGGAAAAACACCTTGGTTTTATTCTGAGGCCCAAATGAGCAAAAATTTGAGCAGTTGTTGATATTTAGATGACCATAAAGAACGATGAAATTCTGATAGTGTAATATTAATCAGTGAGATCTTTATAACAGTATAGCTTACAAAATTATATAAATATCAGTCATCACTCTATATCTCCCAGTAATGTCTTAGTAAGATTATATTTATATGCTTAGTTTTATGATCAAAACGTAATGCAGTGCAATACAATGATTATTGAGAGATGAACAAATAAACCTTACTCAAAAGTCTGATAATCATATTTGAGACTAGCATTTGAACATGAACATAAAAAGCAATGATTTATGAACAATCACGTAAACCAAAGTTGCTCCAGTCAGGAAGTGTTCATCTTGAAATATTACTAACTATATCAAAGTTAGTCTCACATTTACTATATAACATTTTTTTTTTTTTATAGAAAAAAAAAAAGATTTCACAGCAAAAAGACAAGCTGAAGGTGGATGTGTTCACAGTTATACTAAAATACCTTTTACTAGCTAAAAATTAGTGAACTTTCTACCAGGCTATAGAAGTTTTGTTCAGCAAAGTTTTACTCCCATTAAAGGCCTTAGAAATTTGCATATCAAATATGATACAGTAGGCTTTATAGGGTTAAGTGGTGTGTATGCGCAATATGCATTGAGATAATTGACATAGCCTTCCTTTTTTGTCCTCCTAAAGTTAGATCAGTCTTATCACCTCTGTTTCCTGTTTTTTTTGGCTTTGTTGGAATTCATTTTTCCAGGTCATTGGGCCTTTTGCAGTGGACATGCACACAGACGCACACTAGCACATGTGCTGTAAAACGCCTTCGAGGAGCACATTGCATTGTGGAGCTAAAACGCCTCGGTTTCTTTTTACTTCACGTCAATTTGTGGAGTGTTTCCGTGGGCTAGTGATGCTTCTCGTGCTCAGCAGCTGCTGATGAATTCCAAGTGACATGGGTTTTTCTCTTGGCAGCGCGGCGAGGCAAACCTGGCATCGCTGTGTTCCGGAGCCGCTTGCTGAGCACGCCTTTGCTTTCCTGTTATGAAAGCTTCCTAACACCTGATTTATTGGATATGTTCGCAGAAGAATCAATATACATTTTGTAAATAAGTTTTTTTTTTTGGCCATTTTATTGAAAGCAAAGAGATGACAAGTAGAAATGATTTGGAAAAGAGGGTGGAAATTCAAGTTGGATATGAATCCTCATCTCCCATATGAGTAACACGGCTTAATGTGTCTGGAGCTTAATGCCAAATTTGTGCACTACAAGAATGAAGCATGCCAGCCTGTGATGTTTTAAAAAGAGCAGTGTTATTTTAGTGTTTTTGATATACTTTTATAGTTTAATATTTTGAAGATTTTATATTTTTATATATATATTTTTAAATGTGTATATACAGATTTAATTAAGTTTTAATTATAGTTTTAGTTTTTTTTAGTTCTTCAATTTAAAGCAAATGAAAATAAGAAAGGCTGCTTTAGCGACACTGCATGTAAACATTGTAAAATTAAAAAAATAAATGGGGTGGCTGCATGATAATTGCGATATAGCTTAGTACCATATTTTTTTCTAATTACACATTTTTTGGTACTTTTCAATAATTATTTGCATAATTTATAACAGTAATATATTGTCTTTATTTTTTAATAAAAAAAAAAAAAGTTAAAACACTTCTACTAATAGCATTATAATTGTTATGAGACGAGAGACATGCGGATCCATATGCAAGCTTTTATTAAGAGACGTGGTTTTAACAGGCATGGGTCAGACAATGGCAAACAGGTATATCGAAGGCAAGGCAAGAGATAAATCCAGGTAGAAGGCAAAGGTCCAGGCAGGGGCAAACAGAGTCAGAAACAGCAAGCAAAGGGTTAATCCAAGATACGTGGCGTGAATCAGAGACCAGGAAAACAGACAAGGCAAGACTAAGAAAACTATGAAAACTTAAACAAGCTCGGTAAGGTAGCTATCCGCTAAACAGGGATAAACGCAAAACAATACACGAGACTAAAACAGAAAACACGGAATGGCTCGGTAAGGCAGCTAACACTTGGGGAGTGAAAAATGCAGAACAATACTCGGAGACTAGAGCAGGATCAGAGTAGGTGTTATATAGTATCTGTAATAGCATTCAGGTGAGCATGTAATTGGTTTCAGGTATGAGTGTAATCAGTGCAATGGAACATGGGAAATGTAGTCCAGGGTGATGTGTAACAGTCTGTGTGGTGCGAGAGTCAATATCATGGAAGGGCGACCTCTGGTGGAAAGTGGATGGAAATTCATGGATCTGATTCGTGACAATAATTAATTATCTAATAATTT
The DNA here is from genome assembly GCF_001515605.1 of Sinocyclocheilus anshuiensis. Classification (NCBI taxonomy): domain Eukaryota; kingdom Metazoa; phylum Chordata; class Actinopteri; order Cypriniformes; family Cyprinidae; genus Sinocyclocheilus; species Sinocyclocheilus anshuiensis. Next base: position 64,629 of record NW_015552601.1, on the reverse strand, counting down.
ATTATTCGCTATCAAAGAAATTAACATGCAAATGTGTTGTTAAATTATTGAAATATTAACTTAAAATCTCAGTGGGCACTTCCATGTAAATATTTTACGTTTAATGGTTTTGGCTGATAAAAAAAGATTGGAAACCCTATTTTACAGGAACAATAAATTTATTCAGGAACAACTCTGGAGCAACATGAGAGCGAGCAAATAATTTTGAACAGGATCAGGGTTGGCAAATATACACAACAGCAGCACTTTACATGATTAAGCATCTACGCAAACCATGTGTAAAACTTCTTTTGGTCCACTAATTCGTCTTTGATATGATAACACTGACGTGTTTGTGTAAAGACCGTGCTTTAATGAGTTTACACCAGCACATCTCTCTGCTTTCCACCCACTCAACAAATAACAGCCCCAATTAATCCTAGCATCTCGTTATCCCACTTCTCATTAACCTGCATTCTGCTTGAAGTGAGATTACCTACCTGATGTATTTAAATACTGTATTCTGGAAGGTTGTGGCCGGTTTGTGAACAAATGGAGCAGGGGTGGAGGAGAGCAGGTGTTTTTGCTAGAGGCGGCCGGTGGTTGCGGGTCTACAAGCCCCAAGGCGTATATAAATCACAGCACAAGAGCTCACTAGAGTGTATTATAGGTAATAATGTCAGCCGTGCTGGAACAGCTGAGGTTATAGATTGTGGATGTGGGCAGGGATGTGGCAACCTCTGAAAGGTGTAAAAAAGAAGCGGCGTTTGCCAAATCCAGGCGTGCTGACATCGCTGATCAAACCAACTCGGTATTGTGTGCCAAATGCCTCATCTGGTTCCAGAGCGCAATGATGTGGCATTTAGGTTTTAATATTTGAAATCAGTTTACTAATGAAGCGCTGTTGGCTTGTAATTCTTCAGTGGTTCTTTGCAGCACCTTAGGTTCCTCAATGAACCCTCTTCTTTTGCTGCACAGGTTCTTTATTGGCATTGCTGGTTCCATGTAGAACCTTTAACATCCATGGGACCTTTTTATAAAGCGGTTCTTTAGCAGAGAAAGGCTCTTTAGTTTCCTCAATGAACCCTCTTATTATGCTACACTCCTAAAAATAAAGGTTCTTTATTGCCATTGATGATTCCATGAAGAGCATTTAACATCTAAAACCTTTCCATTGGACAAAAGGTTCTTTAAATGATTAAAATAAAGGTTCTTTATTGGCATTGATGGTTCCATGAAGAATCTTTAACATCCATGGAACCTTTCAATTGGACAAAAGTTTATTTAGTGGAAAAATGTTCCTTAGGTTCCTCAATGAACCCTGTTTGCGCTTAAAAATAAAGGTTCTTTATTGGCATTGATAGTTCCATGAAGAACCTTCAACATCCTTTCCAATGCATAAAAGGTTCTTTTATAGTAGAAAAGTTTCTTTAGATGATTCAAATGTTCTTTGCAATCTTAAAAATAAAGGTTCTTGTTCTTTATTGGCATTAATGGTTCCATGAAGATGTTTTTCTTTTTATTGGAACCTTTATTCTTAAGACTGTATATGGTTATTTGATTATTATACATGTTCATGATGTTTCACTCTTACAAATAACACTTCAAAACGGGTGTCATAGAATCATGAAGCCATAGAACAACCATTTTTGGTTCCCCAAAGAACCTTTCAGTTAAAGGAACGAACGATTTTCTTTGTGTGAAGAACTTTAAAAAAATGTAAACAACCTTTTTTAAGAACCTTTTGTCCAATGGAAACATTCCATGGATGTTAATTGTTCTTTATGGAATCATCAATGGCAATAAAGAAGCTTTAACCTTTTAACAGTGTGTATATAGTTTTGAAGATTATAAATGTTCTTGATGTTTCATTATACACTCTTAAGACCTTCAGCTCTGATTTAAGACCTTTTTATGGCTCTAATTTGGGGAAGGGTACGTAAATTAAGACCCACACAAACCATTTGTCAGAGACTACAATAGATCAAGAGCTGGTCCATGTTTTTATGGTAGGGTCAGTTGTCGGGGCAGTGCATCAATGTGTCCTAAATGTCATTTTCTATCCTGGGACATTCAGGACATTGATTGCATTATTGTATTAATGGCTAAAGTAAATTCAATATCACTGATCCTTGAAATCCAAACAGTCTCATAAAAGCAAGCACAGCTGCGGAAATCTTTTGATACGAATACACTAAATCTTCTTACATGAAACTAAACTGTCTTTAGAGTGGAAAAAGGTTCTTTAGATCAAAAAATGGTTCTTTTAAGAACTGTTCATTGAAAGGTTCTACGGGAACAAAAAAGTTTCTTCTATGGCAACACTGTGAAAACCCCCTTTTGGAAGCTTTCTTTTTAAATTCATAAAGTAATGGCCTTAAACAATGCATGCTTTGCAAAAATGAATATCTTGCTCAGTATTTTTGACTTGTTTTCCAATACAAACATCTAAACATCCTTAAATCAAGATATGTTCACTTGAGAAGGAAAGTAGTACAGACGTGAATACTGATTTCTTAGAAATGTAACAAAATTAAATGCGTATATGCTTAAAATGAACATCTATCAGTGGGGTATGAAAACAGTTGTCTCTTTTGAAAAGGTACTTTTTCTGACCCCACTGGCAGATGTTTGTTTTAATCATAATCTCATTTCATTTTGATGAATTTCTTTGTGTCCCCTTACATTTATTCCTTAAATTGTGTTTACTTGGTCTTTAAAAGGCTTAAATTTACTTTCAATACCTGCAGAAACCCTGTAAATACTGGTTAAGCTATAGAGCAAAATGCCTCCCTTTATCGTTCCATAAATGCGTATCTTTGTCTGCACTGGATATTATTTGTATATAGCTTAGTTTAGAGTTGCAAGCATTTACATTTAAGTGCAAGGCTGACGTTTTTGTTGGCGTCATCATTTTCATATAAATCCAAGCCGGGTTTTCAAGCAGCTAATGCAAACATATTTGATTTTTGATGCACGTTTCAGTGGAGCCTTTGAAGATCCGGCAGGACCTTAGAGACGCGTGTTCATATGGGATAGAAGCGCTTTCTATGGAACCGGCTGATGAGATGAATAGTGACAGTGCTGGTGAGAGTGTGATGTAATTTCTGATCATCACTCTCCCTCTATTTCCCCTTTACTCGGTCTCTGTGTCCTCCTCCTCTTCTTTTCAGCCCCAGATGGCAATCAGTCATGTCCTCCGTCACCTCGACATTTTCAATCAGCGGTTCGAGCGTCTCTGTGGGGATGGAATAGAATTTGCCCAACACGCCGGAAAGAGCGATGCATTGACTCATTAATGATATGACATGCTGTAATGTCAAAAGGCACCGAGCAGATTTCACTTTCACTTCAGATAAAGAGCAAAACAGCTGTTGTAATTGCTCTACCTTTGAAAATTATTTCCTGACCGATGCGTGTCTGTATGCGCAGCACGGTGTTCCTCTAAAATCCCCTCTGTTGGTTGATTGTGATTGGGTAATAATACAGACAGATGGGGCCGCTGGGAGTTTTTGCTGGTATATTTAAGCATTTGGCGCTGGCTGTGCACTGGGCGTAATTGACTATTGTGCTTGTGAGCTTTAGGACGGGCTGCGAGATGTACGGCAGGCAGATGGAGTCCGCCGCTGGAATCGAGGAACTGACGGACGAGGAGAAGGAAATTATCAACAGCGTGCTGGCGAGAGCCAAGATGATGGAGGCCATGGAGCAAGAGAGGATTGGGTGAGACGTTGACTTGAAGTCGTGTTTTTGTTCTGCTCCCGAAGGAAATCTCTAAGTCAAGTCTCCTTTATTTCGGTTGCGCTTTATACAATACAGATTGTTTCGATGCAGATTCATAGTAATAAACAGGAAAATTAACAGAATCAATAATGCAAACTTCCAATATAAGAAATTCAAATTCTGATGTTGGCTAAAGTAGCTCTAAAAAGACAAAGTGTCATTTTTTTAGTTCAAGTTAGTTGATACAGTTCAGTTCAATAACAGTGTCAATGTTGCAAAATCCATCCATTAAGAAACAAATTCAGTTCAGCTAAATAGCAGCTCTACAGAAGACAACATTGTCATTATTCAGCTCAATTTACACCTAGACTCAAAGACACCTGTGAGATTAAAAGATAAATCCACTTCTGGATTAAAAATTTCCTGATAATTTACTCACCCCCATGTCAGCCTAGATGTTCATGTATGTCTTTCTTCAGTCGCGAAGAAATTAAGCTTGCTTTTTTTTTTTTTTTTTTAAGGGAAAACATTCCAGGATTTTTTCCCATATAGTGGACTTCAATGGTGGCCAACGATTTCAAGGTCAAAAATGCAGTTTCAATGCAGCTTCAAAGGGCTCTAAACAATCCCAGCCAAGGAATAAGGGTCTTATCTAGCGAAACGATCGGTCATTTTCTTACAAAAAATTATATTTATACACTTTTTAACCACAAATGCTTAGCTAGCATTAGCTCTGCGATGTAAAGTGGTTTTTAAACATCGGTCGGCTTTAGTTTTTTGGCTCTAGTCGGATGCCGTAAGCCATTTTCAGCCAATTCTGCATGTCAAATTGGTGGTGGAGCTTGACAACGAGGAAGAGAACTCCGATTGGCTAGTCAGCTTAGCGAATGAGCGCATGAGAAATACTGAACTGACGAAAGCAAACCAATGACGGAGTAAAATGGGAACGCACAGACATTCCCTGCGTTCCATACAGAAGGGCTCATCCCTATGCCCCAATCCCTTCAAAGGGTTTACCCTCCGGAGTGAGAGCTTTGAAGGGTTGAAGGGTGAAGGGGACCAGACAACTGTTCCTTGAAGTGCCCTTCTGCGTCATCATCATGTGCCCACACGGAGGCGCCGTCATCATGCAAAGAATCTGCGCAAAGGATCATGGGAGTGTCCATCAGTGGTACCCTTCGAAATCCTTCTTTCCGAAGGGCCCTTTGAAGTGGCCAGTTTTGAGCACTTCGGTTTGGAACGACCCTTCAATATGGCGGCCATGACTGTTTTCACTCCGAAGTGCCCTTCGGAGGGCGATATATCCCATTTGGAACGCACCGATTGTTGTCATTCTATCCATTTGTTTCTTTCTTTATCTACAAGATGACGACCAATGCCAATGACTATTGCCACCTGCTGGAATGGAGAGTTATGCTCTCTCACGTAAGCGCACAGCACACACGCTAGTTGGCCGTCAGGTAGTCAGGTGCAGGTGTAGTTGCCCCGACGCGGGTGATGTGAAGCATTGCGAGGTGATGCCACAATCGGCTTTCCTCAGCGCTAGTTCCTTGGCGTCAGTTTGTTGTGTCCCTACCCTAATGTCTCAAACTGTGCTCAGATTTCCCAAGATTTCGAAAGTCTGAGATCTCAGTGTGAACATTTCTCATCGGATTCTTCTCAGATCGAAATATCTATCCTCCTATTCATTTTGTAGCTTTATACTCCTACTGTGTTAATTATTGACTAATTTGTGCCTATTTTTATTTCTCCCAAGAAATATTAGGAATACAGAGACAACTTAGATTTTTGTTAGGTAAAGTAAATCATAATGGAAAACTCCATTAGGTCTCTTTAGATAGAAAAAGAGCCATGTTTATGCAATGATATTTTCCTCTGCCAGTAGGAAAGAAAATTAAGCACAAATTAGACGTCTTTATTGTCTCTTTAGTGACTTTCCTCTTTCTTAGCATTTGTTTTACGCTATCCATGATTTTTTTTAAACCTCCCTCTCCTTAATAATTGTCTCATTTGTGTCCATTTTTATTCCTTTATAAGGCGATTTAAGGGAAACATCTGAGATGAAGTTGATACTTTTGGTAAAGGAAATCATAATAGAGAACTCCACTGAGTCTGTTAATGTCTGTGCAATTAAATATTCCTTAGTCTCCAAGATAAATTGTCCCAAATATCTGTTTTAAAGAGTAACACGATCAAACAGAGACCGAATGTCTGAAGCCTGAAGCTTCTTGCTTGTTTGGTTTTGTTGTCCACATGATTTATTTTTCCTTCCGTAATCCTATTGTATGTCAACAATTGTATCATTTTTGTTCCTCATATGGAATTTTAGAAGAAACACCTGGAAAGTTTATATCATAAGATGGGGTTTGAAAAACAATTCATATTCAGAAATGATACACTGACACAATCAGATGAGAACAAAATTTTAACTGAATTGAGCTGAATAATGACACTAACTTTGCAACGTCTGCAGTTATTGAACTGAATTGATTAAACATTGAACTAAATAGAGTTGAATAATGACCTCTGCAGAGCTGCTTTACAGCTAAAATTGACTTTAATTTAATCATTACTGAATTTGATAACATTAATACCGTTAGTTCCCTGTTTATTAATGCAAACTCTGCTTTTGAAAATCTGTATTATATAAATAAATGTGACTTGAAACTTGAAGCAAAAATAATGACTTTTCCCGAACACTGTCTGCCACTGGGTAACCAAACAGGTTTTTATACAAATTATCCGCAGGGTCACAAGCTGTCACATTATCGCACACAGGACTGGACTTTTGTAGCAAAGGCAATATTGACCAACACCTGAGACCCCAAAAGCATCGGTTCAGTTTCCTCTCATTCCGCAGAGCAATTCGGCCCAAGCACATCTGTCCAAGTGATTGAGAAGACGGGTGTGCTTAAGCTTTTTTACAAGCCAAGAGTCAGCCGAGGAATGTACTGCAAGAAATGAATAGTGCTAACTAGACAAGAACTGCCTTCCTTCTCATTCTCTCTCTCTCTTTCTCAGCACTTTGCTTGCAAAACGTCTTAACTCACAGTTCTTTACATCAATACATTACAATAACCACTTGGAGGAGGGGTGGAAGTGTGCTGACGTTATACATTGTCGTTTTTTTGTCCCGCAGGCGTCTGGTAAATCACCTGGACAGCATGAAGCGGACGGCCTGCGGTGACGGCGACTTGCGTTGTTTACTCTGCGGCCAGCAGTTCGGCCTGGCGGGCGTCAGCGCAGTCGTGTGTGCAGAGTGCAAAAAGGTGGACGCGCATTCGCCGAGCCTTTGACCTCATGCAATTATCTAATGCATGCAGAGCACGTCTTTCAATAACGATTGTCCAAAAATAAGCAAGCAGAAATGAATGAGCGATATGCACTTATCTTTATTATGCCCTGCCCATTACTGAGCCACGTGTGCATTTAAGAGGGATGCCAGTCTGCACAATCAAAAATAATGTCACGGAATGCATATGCTTGTCTTTTGTGACGCCTGACACAAAGATCAATAGATTGTTTATTGATCCCGGAGGGGATGTTTAGTCTGTGGGCTGTTTTTCAGCAGTGATGGAACTTAATGCCATCTGAGTGCGTTTACACCTGCGCAGCCTCCTGAGGCCTGTTTGTGTTTCACCCCCACAGAACATGTGCACTAAGTGTGGCGTTCAAAGCGTCAGTCGTTCCAGTCCAATATGGCTGTGCAAAATCTGCAGTGAGCACAAAGAGGTGAGATGCATTGAGGCATTGAATGTTGTTTTAGAGCAATGGCAATTCAGCCAAAACCTAAAATTGTCATAATTTTGCTGTTCTTTCCACACAAAGGGAGGATTTTTGAGCTCCTCTGTGAGGTCAGTGTGACCATGAATTTCAAGCTCCAAAAAGAACCATAAAAGCATCCGTAAAGTAGTCCATTCGACCTGTGTGCTAAAGTCCAAGTCTTCTGAAGTCAAAAGACAGCTTTGTAACAAATCTAAGTCATTTATTTATTTCTGCAGCTTAAATCTCTTAAATTGCCTTTAGACATGTTGTGTCAAGCTTGATGATGTCAATGCGGTATTTTAGATCATTTTGATTTACTATATTATAGTTTTTGTAAAAAATTTTAAATAGATTTTATTTTTGTTTCCACTTTTAAAGTTTAAGTTTTTGTAATTTTGTTGTGTTTTGTCATTTTTATTAGATTTAATATGTCTAGTATTTCTGAAATTTTTATTATTTGTTTATTATTTTGGCGTGTTTTGCCATTTTCTTTCTTTTTTAAATAACATTTTATTTATTAGTTTAAATTTCTTTACCTATTTTAGAACTTCAACTTAAGGAAAATGAGAAATGTTTCCTTGGCAATTTGCTGAAATAAAATGAGATTAATTTATTATTGTGTGTGTATACAAATGTATACATTTTGCCATCATTTACTTACCCTTCACTTCCCAAACCTATATTAGTTTTTCTTCTGTTGAACACAAAATAATATTTATAATATATTAAGTTATTTTGATGAATGTGGGTAACCAAACAGTTGACGGTAGCCATTGACTTCCATTGTGTTTTTTTTTTCATAATATGGAAGTCAATGGCTACCGTCAAATGTTATGTGGTAACCAACGTTCTTCTAAATATCATCTTTTGTGTTCAACACAGGATTGGAACAACTTGAGGGTGAGTAAACGATGACAATTTTAATTTTGGGGTGAACTATCTCTTTAACGTTTAATTTTTAAAATAAAAAAAATCATTTTAGTTTTTGTTTTATTTAACGATAATAACGCTGGTGTGTCGTACCCAAAAGTGGTGCACTGACTTGAATATACAAAATCAGAAGACTTGGAATAGAGCTCAAGTCCTATGGACTACTACTTTTTATCACTAGGAACTGTAATTTCATGGAAATAAGTTGCATAAACATAAAAAAATGACAGCATGTTGATTTGGAACAACATGAGAGTGAGTAAATAAAGACAGAATATTCCTGTTTAGGTGAATTATTCCTTAAATGTGATAATGAGGTAACTAACTGTATTGTGGATCCCTCATGTTAAAACATTTCAGGTTTATATTCAGTAAATGGTGTGCTTTCAAAAAGTGCTTGTTAATGTAAGTCTGCACTTACCTGGCATTGATGATGAGATCATTTGTTTTGGCAGCTGAGCAGTCAATGCTTATGCAGTGATGTGCATGTTTGATTAAAGAAATCCATTTCTACAACATTTTTAAATCAACTCCTAAAAAATGCTCTGCGTATAAATAATATTTAACTGGCTGCACAGAATAATTATTCTGCGTGTAGCTCAGAGATATAAATAGACAGGATAGTTCAGCACCTCTAACTTTCAAAGACACTTTGACTGTGATAAGATAATTCATCCTTTTGACGATGTAAGTCACGGTTAGTTTCCTTGTCAGACGGGGTCAGTAGCAGCAGGAGATGTGACTCTCTTTAATGCAACAAGATCATGAAGCCCGAATCCCATTTGAGTCGCTGACATTTTACTTCATAACACCAGGGCAGAACTGAGTTCCTGCATTTTCATATTCCAGCCATTCCAGCTCCCAGCTGATGCTTATGTGGATGGTAATTGGCTGAGATGAGATTCACAGGTGCTGTAAAAGAAAATGTAGAAACGTAGGTAATGCAGCATTGTAGCATGGGTTGTAGCATGGGTAGCATAAACAATCCATCCTATTTTTCCTAGTCTATGAATTCTAACTTATGTTGTTACATATATTTGATCTCCTAAGGTTCAATTGGGTTAGAAAATTGCTTAGGTTTTTTTTGTAACTTTAAAGTGTATCAAATTACTTGGAGCTTGGAAAGTGGAACAGCAAAAAGGCTGATTCCTAAATGAAATTTACATTTCCGCCTTTGGCTGTAGTCTGTTTTAGGCCAAAATTAGTTTAGCAGACTCTTACAATTCACTCACACAAGCAAGAGTTTGCTAAACTGAGCACAGATGTGTTATTAGTGGCGAATTAGAGTAAATTTGTGTGCTAAAACTACATCGAAGTTGCCAAATGATCATTTATTCTTTCCCAAAGATGCTGAAGCGGTCTGGTGCCTGGTTTTTCAAAGGTTTACCACAACAGATTTTACCCGCTCCTTTACCGATCTCTAATAATAGAGAGCTCAGAACCACCGGCGCACCAACTTCAACCAATCCACCAACCAATCAAGAGTCTTCAGTATCTTCACAGCCAAAAAATGGAGGTAAACTCTACAGTTTCCGTATTGCTTTGCATTGGAAAAATTCCTAATTACAAATTCTCAGTACCATGCAGTTTTTTAATGTATTCGCACTAGGCATGGATAATTTATTGTAAGGTTTTCATAATTCATGGTTCAAAGAAACTAAGCTATATTTCCATGCAGAGAGCATGCAGGTCACCGGCAGAGAGCAGCAGATATCTGGTAAGTGTCCTGCATCTCAATAACACTTAATATCGCTAGGAGGAAATGAGGCTTACGATTGTAGTATCATTTTCCCGTTTTCTCCCGTGCTCAGCAGAAACGATGCCCTCTAAACGGGACGAGCATTCGGTCATATCCCAAAGAGCCCTAGAAGCAGACAGAGGTAGACAGTCTATGAGCAGGAGCACAATTCAGTCCAACGCCGTTGTGGAAGGACAAACGTACTCACCTGTGGTGAAGAGAGAAGTACCGATGATGAGCTCCAACCCTCCAGCGTCGACCTTTTCCACGACTCCCATACAAAAAGGTGAGAGAACTCATGTAATATTCACATAGCATAAGCAGTAATGATTCGGGAATGGGAATATTATAAAAGTGTATGTGTCCTTCAATTGCACCGTGGTTCAGGGGCCTTGTTAATAAAATGCACATATGATTGGATTTGATCCTAAATTCCATGGATTTCATTCTATGTCAGAACTGAGGAGCAAATCGGTATTTATAAAGGCAATAACTAAAACCACTTTGGTTACAAGTTACAACACATCCGGGGTATTATTGTTAAAAATCTTAAAAAAAAAAAAGAAAAGAAAAAAATGTTACTTGAAATAAATGGAATAGTTCATGCAAAATGAAATGAAAATTCTGTCATTATATTATGAAAAAAAAAAAATGGAAATCAATGGCTACCATCAACTGTTGGTTACCAACATTCTTCAAAATATATATTAAATAATATATATTGTGTTCAGCAGAAGATATAAGTTCAGAATAAGTGGAGGGTGAGAAAATGATGACAGCATTTAATCACTAAAATTAATGCAGTATTTATAAAATATGATTTTCTTGGAAAAACAAGATAAAAAGGCAAAATTATATAAAATGATACAAAATTAAAAATATAGGCCTACATATAAAACACACACACACACACACACACACAGCTTTGTCTCTTAAAATGTCAAGATAAATGGACAATCACAATATGCAAATGAGCAACTGCTTTCCAATGTGAAATTAATTCATTAGGTGGAGTTGATGTGCTTGTTCACTTTGCGTTTACATTTAAGATGGACAGCGATTTATAAAGGAACTTTTTTTTTTGTGCACATTTCAGAAAGTGACTTACATTCACATTTAGGATCATTCTGTGGACATCTTTATAATTGGGGCCCCTGGGCTGGTAAACAAAATGTTGTAGGTTAGTACCCACAAGCTTTTGATTCGTCACCATTGTGCCCTTGATCAAGATGCTTAACCTCAGATTGCTCCAGTGGGACTGAACCTATAATAAGCACACTGCAGATTGCTTCGGTTAAAAGCATCAGCTAAATGACTTCTTACAGTTGGTTGATGCATCTGGAGTTATCGATCTGGATGCTTAACCCAGTGATTACTGTGTTTCCTTTCTTAATTGTTTTGACTATAACAATGTAGCAACTGCACAGATTTTGTCTCTTGGTACGAATTCCAGATCCTATGAGTCGACCGGAGGCCAGGGCACCACCTGCTATGCAGACCGACGCACGTTTGCCAGCTGCCAACAGCATTCCCGCTTCACGCCAGCCACCACCCCCCACCGCAGAGGATGAAGAGGACGCCAACAGCTATGACTCTGACGATGCCAGTAAGATGCTAATTTGCACTGACATATGGACATGTTTATACCCCATGGGAACCACACAGAACAAAATGGGTTACCGTGCAAGTCTTGCATCACAGATTGCGTAAAATCAGCAGACGTGCGCTTGAGACGGCGTTGAAGTGAGACTGTTATTCTTCGGTGTCAGCTTTTTTCATGCTTTTCACACGATGTTGTCCACTTTCCAGCCACTCTGGGCATGTTGGAGTTCAGTCTGCTCTACGAGGAGGAGAAAAACGAACTGCACTGCAATGTAATCAAAGCAAAGGTATTGTCTTTCTTCCCTAGAACAGGCAGTTTCGATGCAATCTATTTCTGCACTGGAAAAACGTTTCTGAAGGATCATGTAGAACTGCTAACCATGCAATTATTTCATCTTTGAAGGGTCTCAAGCCCATGGACTCCAATGGCTTGGCTGATCCTTATGTGAAACTGCACTTGCTTCCAGGAGCCAGTAAGGTACCAGTGATCTTTAAAAGAAATCCTGCTAATGGTAACAACAGCTGTGCAAGTTGTTGTAGAAATTGTCACAAAGCGTAATGAATGCATGATATTTTGTCGATTTCTCAGTCTAACAAGCTAAGAACAAAGACCATTCGTACTACCTTGAACCCTGTGTGGAACGAGACCCTTGTTTATCATGGCATCACTAATGAAGACATGCAGAAAAAGACTCTCAGGTAAAACAAGCTTTACTGTATTTAATGCACCGAAGCTTTCAGAGGTAAATGTGAATGGGCAACATAATGCTAATTGTTTACAATTCTCCTTCCTCAGTCATTTGCATGATGGAATGAGCTGACTGTTGCATTTTCTTCCATTGCATTTGCAACTTAAAGATTCTTGGAAAGCCTCACTGATGTGTTCGGTTAGAATAGTTTGCAGTGGACTTAATTAAAGCCGTGACATTTCCCAGAGTGGAAAGGGTCAGCATCCGCATTGTTCCCTGGCAGGCTTTCAGTCAGTGATGAGGACAAGTTCGGCCATAATGAGTTTATCGGCGAGACGCGGGTGGTCTTGAAAAAACTGAAGCTGAACCAGAAGAAGACCTTCAATGTGTGTCTTGAGAGAGCGATTCCGGTAAGATGAAGGGGACAGTAAACTGTTTTGTAGAAAGTTTACTGTAATGGGGTCATTCCTACAGTTTAGGGTAAATTCTGGACTGAGCAGGTTTGTTGAAAAAAATGCTTAAAATTTCATTTATCTTTTAGTCTTATAGTGAGAAAATGTAGTTTAACCTAGTAATCCTAACCAAATATTTTACATTTGGTTTAGGAAATTTGTCCTATTGACAATTTATCAATGCAATGTGCGTTTTAATGCTTCAATGCTTTAAGCTCAAGAAGCTCATGAGTCTGTTTCTTCACCAATGGATGCTCTGCAGTGAATGGGTGCCGTCAGAATGAGAGTCTAAACAGCTGATAAAAACATCACAATAATCCACACCACTCCAGTCTTCAAAACGTTGCTTCTGGCTAAACTGAGTCCTCTATCCATAATAGCGCTTTCTTAAGAGAAAAAGTTGTCTCGTCTTAATCAGGAGAGAAATATGCCACAGATCAAGCACCATTTACAAGTCTAAAACAGTTCTAAAACAAATATGTTGGTGGATTTTAATGTGAGAGGACAACGGGGGATGGACTTTTTCACTGGAGGAAGCATTATTATGGATTATGGACTTTGGATTTTGGCAAGACACAACGATTTGAAGTTAAAACGTCGTAATGATGGATTTGATTCATACAAACATGACGTTAATTGATAGACTGGAGTGGTGTGGATTATTGTGATGTTTTTATCAGCTGCTTGGATTCTCATTCTGATGGCACCCATTCACTGCAGAGGATCCATTGGTGAGTTATGTCAAAGAGAACAAGTAAATGTATATACTAATATTTAAAATAGCTAATTTACAAATATATGTTACCTTTATTTCAATATGAAGCTGAGAAAACATGGGAATTTGTGGGGTACATGTATGCATAGAAAACCATGTGGCATAAAAGATGATTACCATTTCATGTAAAATATGCAGTGTTGTTTCATGGGGACATAAAATCCACCAAACTGTAGGAATGACCCAATTTGACTTTGCAGTGTAGTAAACTAACTGTGTTTAACACCTGGTACGCAGGTGAGACGTACTGCTGGCGCAGGTGCATCTCGTGGCATGGCGCTCTATGAGGAGGAGGTAACTGCGTCATACATTTTGAGAATTAAATATGAAATTAAATACTTACAACACTGAAGTATTCCCAAGAAAGCATAGTAGCTGGTAGCTGTCGAGTCAGGCATTTAACCTCCGTGTCTCCTTGTTGAACTGCATCTGTACACCTGTGTGCATTACAAGTCACTTTGGTTAAATGGTTCAGCTAATGATTGATCTGTTAATTAGTGTCCACAGAAAGATATATGGGTTTACTCATCTTTTGTGTGGCTTTTTTTTCCAGTTGAAGGACGATGAAGAGGCAGAGGAGAGGGGACGTATCCTGATTTCTCTCACCTACAACAGCCAGCAGAGTCGTCTGATTGTGGGTGTAGTTCGATGTGTTCATCTGGCAGCAATGGACTCGAATGGCTATTCTGACCCCTTTGTAAAGATGCAAGTATACAACAATATAATAAAAAGCACCAAAAGCACTTCTCAAAGTGTAATTAAAATGTTCTCTGGAAGAAGAATCATTCGCTTGGTGAAATTGCTTTGTGACAGTCATTAGGCTTATTTAACATGCTGTGTGCTTTTGTGTCTCTGAATTTCCATGCTGTTTTGCAGTTACTTGAAGCCCGACATGGGAAAGAAAGCAAAGTATAAAACTCAGATCAAGAAGAAGACCCTTAACCCTGAGTTTAATGAGGTACTCTTTCTTTCTCTCTCTGGCGATATGACCTGCAGTGAGCGTCTTGACACGCTCGACACTGACGTGACACCATGACAGTGCTTTAATACGCTCTGACACTATAATGAAAGGAAGTTTTTTTTTGGCATATATCTTCACACGTCGATTAACCGGTGGGAAAATGTCCTCACCGTCACAACCCTAATATCTTAAGAAATAGACCTGTCATGTTTTTTTTTTTTTGTGTGTGTGATTTCAGGAGTTCAGCTATGAAATCAAGCATGCTGAACTGGCGAAGAAGACTTTGGATGTCTCTGTCTGGGATTATGACATGGGAAAATCTAATGATTTTATAGGTGAGAAATATATATACAGGTGCATCTCAGTTCTCAGTTCATTTATTTCAGTAATTCAACTCAAATTGTGAAACTCGTGTATGTCAATGATTGTCTTCTGGACAACTGTCAGATCAGCAGTCTTCCCCATGATTGTGTAGCCTAGTGAACCAAACTGAGAGACCATTTTGAAGGCTCAGGAAACCTTTGCAGGTGTTTTGAGTTGATTAGCTGATTGGCATGTCACCATATTCTAATTTGTTGAGATAGTGAATTGGTGGGTTTTTGTTAAATGTGAGCCAAAATCATCACAATTAAAAGAACCAAAGACTTAAACTACTTCAGTCTGTGTGCATTGAATTTATTTAATACACGAGTTTCACAATTTGAGTTGAATTACTGAAATAAATGAACTTTTCCACGACATTCTAATTTATTGAGATGCACCTGTACATGACAAAAAAAGTATTAATTTAAATGGATAGTTCACCCAAAAATGAACATTTGCTAGAATTTACTCACCCATTCAAAATTTAGAAAAGACATCAGAACAGATTTGGAGAAATGTAGCGTTACATCACTTGCTCACTAATGGATCCTCTGCAGTGAATGGGTGCCGTCAGAATGAGAGTCCAAACAGCTGATAAAAACATCACAATAATCCAAAATAATCCACACCACTCCAGTCCACCAATTAATGTCTTGTGAAGACAAAAGCTGCGTGTTTGTAAGAAACAAATCCATCATTAAGATGTTTTTAACTTCAAATTTGTGCTTCAGGCCAAAATACGAGTCCTCTATCTAGTCGTCTCGTCTGAATCAGGAGATAAATATGCACACATCAAACACCATTTACAAGTCAACACAGTCCAAAACAGCTCTAAACAAATATGTGGGTGGAGTTTGATGTGGAAGGACAAAATGGAGTTTTTCACTGGAGGAAGTGTTATTATAGATTATGAGAATTTTGACTAGAAGTGACAATTTGTTAAAACACTGTAATGATGGATTTGTTTCTCACAAACATGCAGCTTTTCACTTAACAAAATGTTAATTGATGGACTGGAGTGGTGTGGATTACTTGTGGATTATTGTGATGTTTTTATCAGCTGTTTGGACTCTCATTCTGATGGCACCCATTCACTGCAGAGCATCCATTGGTGAGCAAGTGATGGAATGCTACATTTCTCCAAATCTGTTCTCATGAAGAAACTAAGGGTGAATACGTTTTCAGCAAATTTTCATTTTTAGGTGAACTGTTCATTTAAGCTTTTCATGTCTCTTTTCCACACAGGTGGCTGCCAGCTTGGTATCACCGCTAAAGGCGAAAGTCTGAAGCACTGGTATGAATGTCTCAAGAACAACGACAAGAAGATCGAACGCTGGCATGTTCTGTTGAATCAAAACAACGTTGAGGCGGATGACTGAGGTGTTTATCTCCAAAGATGACCGTATACGGTTCCATCTTCCAAAAAAGTAATCTCGCTTACAAGCTCGAACTGCTGATAATGTTTTCTTTTCATTCAGAAAAAAAAGCCTTTGTCTTTGCCTCTCCTGAAACCCTGTGAATGTTCTGTTGAATCAAAACAACGTTGAGGCGGATGACTGAGGTGTTTATCTCCAAAGATGACCGTATACGGTTCCATCTTCCAAAAAAGTAATCTCGCTTACAAGCTCGAACTGCTGATAATGTTTTCTTTTCATTCAGAAAAAAAAAGCCTTTGTCTTTGCCTCTCCTGAAACCCTGTGATGAGCTATAGTGGTCCAACCGAGAAAAACCTAGAAAACCCAGTTACTTTGTTTTTTGGTGGGAAAAAGACAGTGTATGATATTTTTACACTCAGTAAATGCCTTAAAGAACAAAACCTCATGAATACAGATTCAATGACGCAAATATATTAGTCATCAAACCCTGTAACCACATATACTCAAGGACATCGGGAAAATGGACTTTACTCATGTTAAACCAGTTCAATGCACAATACAATACCATTTGTTTGGCATTAGAAATATACGCTGCCCTTGCATATGTCTATTATTGATTTATGTTTGTTTCAATCAGTATGTCACAGATGAGAAAGACTGTGTAAAACAAATTGTGACTATAAAGTTTAGAAAAGTATTAGAGTTATATCCAGTAAATGACAGGTTGTTGAAGTTCAATATTGCATCAACTACATATGGAAATGTCCTGTTGTTATGTGCATGGAATTCATGGATGTGTTCCCTAATTATACGTTATTATCATTAAGTTTGAATTTGTTTCTGTAACATGTTTACAAGTGTTGTTAATACCCAATAAAGTGTTCTCAGCTATTGCCTCTGAATCAGTGACGTGAACTGCTTATGTATTTTTCTAGAACTGGAACAAAGGTCATCAGGTGAACTCTATACGTCTCTGGTTCGAGGTGTCATGCGAAGGCTGGCTTTTTGGTGTTGTGTCTAATGTTTGTATACTATCTCTTAAGGTCATGTTCTTTAAAATCATTCCCAAAGCTTTGACCTTCGAACAGTGCCGAGGAATTAGACTCCCCTGGGTCTTTCATCTATTGCCATCATGTTTACTTACATCATTATGTAAGAGATTAACCCAATGTTCCCTACAAGTTGCCAAGACACTACTTTGCTTTTTTTTTTCTGATTAGACCTACATGTTTGTATTTTCGTTTAGCTATTTCATTTAGAAAAGTATGTTGAAATCGTAGTGGCACCAAAATGAATCGCAAAAATATTGACTAATTTCAAACTTATATTACTGATTTTATTGCCGTGAAGTCAATGGGGTTTTTAATGGGGTATTTGGTTAAATGCCTTAAATAAGATCTGTGGTCTTGAACACAACACGCTTTAGATATTTTCATGTTTTATTCCAAGCTTTTGCTAGTCATGAGAAAGGCCGTTGCTAACCAGAGTCTATAAATGCATTAAACATCTACAAGCCAAACAGGTAAACTCATCTACTCGCTAGTCTGCTTTTATACCTTTAATCACGCTCTTGCAAACTATTCAATGCAAACTTTAAGGACAATTTTCATTTAAATGAAGACAGAGTTGCCGGAAGCTTCATGGTGGTGACGCTGAAGTCATAACTGTGGTGTAGTTCATTTATAGCCCACGTTTAGCTTCTGGCAACTGTATTTATGCTTCAAAAAACAGAGAATGTTATGTTAATTTGTGAAGACTACCTTGTTGAACAACACTTGTAAGAATCATAAACTTTTGTTCATTACAGAGCTTATTTTGTGCAATAATCCAAAAGCCAATGGAAAAATCCTATTCGAAATATCCAGCTGGTACGCCATCACTGAAGCACCGTATAAGGCCATTTCTATGACAAAAAAACCTACATTTCCTGTAAGTAGGGTGGTTTACCTGAAAATGTAAACATTGACAGTCTATCACACTATCAGAACAATATTCTGTTTGTTTAAACCTCTTGGTTGGTTGATACGGCAACGTAGGCGCGTTTCCATTACAGATTTGCGCAAAACTTTGGTGATATTTTATAAATGTCGATAAAAAAGTATTGCGAAATAACGGCGTTTCCATTAACCAATGTTATGCGACTAAAACGTAACCTTTTACCTCTCGCGATAAGTCGTGGCAACGGATTTTGGCTATATTTATTAAAAGGAGGCGTATGTGTGTATCTTTATAGAAGCAGCACAGAGAGCCGCTTCAGAAACGTGCGTGGCGCAGCTGGAATAATCACAAGCATTGCTAGTGGCTGCAATCAGCTTCAGTGGCCGTATCAGAACCACACTGCACCGCAGACGTGTGCAGTGTAAATTATCTAAGCATTAACATTAGGGAAAGCCCCCTTATACTGGAGAGCCGCCACGTATGAAGTGGCTAAATGACTAAATGTAAATGTAAATGTAAATGTGGCCACGTATGATGTGTTTCTTGGAGGTTATAGTACATTGAAGAATGATCATATGACTTTTTACATACACCATGTGACCTGTAAATGCGAGAAAAAAAAAAACATTTCCATTGCAGTTTTGCAAATTATTCCTTTTTCGCATTGCCTGAAAAACCACCTCATGCAAGCGTAAAAACGTTTTTGCGATATATGGGCGTTTTTGCGAAATTGATTTGTTTCCATTAGGCATATTTTCAATTCGCAACTTCAATTTGCGCAATTTGAAGGGTAATGGAAACGCGCCTAATGACTCAGCCAGTGGTGTAAGTTTGGGGGCAGAGCTATCTGTTTGTCTGACCAGTGGCAGTGTTTGGGAAACCTGTTGGTAAAACATAATTTTTTCAATTCTTGTTGAGGGCACCAACGGTGCAGAAATAACACACATCACTTTCAATAACGTAAAAATACCCTCACTCAACATATTATGCTAACTCGTTTCTCATTTTCAGAATGAGTCTATTTTGTGTCTTTCTAAAGGCTGTTTTGAATGAATATCCATTACCCTGCACCGAAGAAAGAAAAAAGCACATTCAAAAATTCCAGCTCACCGGGGTTTTGACTGTAATGGCGTAATTGCAATTATTCCAAATTGAGCTAACAGCCAGTGTAAGTATTCCTCTGAGAGCATTCTACCTTTTAGTAAAGTAATTGCTGAAAGAAAATGTTTTTAACTTGATAGCGATCTTGTAATTTTCTTCAGTTTCCTCGAGCTTGTGTTTTTCCTCATTTGACGGATGCTGGAATTACATTTACCGGTGGAAGTACCAGCAATAAAAGTGCTGTAATGGTTAACGGATTAGGGCCGCATCCAATGGTGACAGGGCAGAAACTTTGTGCGAATCAGGCGAGCTCTGCGCCAATCAGCGCGGGCGGACACGTACAACAAACTCGTGTGACCTTTGCATCCTCATGTAAACACTCGCCAAGTCCCAGATAAAAATTGCCATATAATTTGGCCAGTTGGCTGGTAACTTTGTTAGGAACTGAAAGACAATACATGATTTAAAATGCAATATTAATCTGAAACTCACTGACATGAGCAATTCAAATTGACACACAGACCATCTACTGAAGAGAAACTTTATCAAAGTGGAAAATGTGATATCAAATTTATACAGCATGGCTGAAGTAATTATTATATATATTTTTTTAACTTGATGTTCTAACATGTGAAATATTCTGGACATTAAGTCAGCAGAATGAAAAAAATAAGGGACCAAAACTATTTATTTCTTTACGATTTTGTGACAGCTGCAGTTTAACCGAGAGAAAGGAATTGCCTGTAAGGAATATGTTAGTTATTAATATGCAATAAAAAATCCAACTAATTAATTATTTTAGATTTTATTTAAATGCAAAATATGGTTTGTGGCTAGTAATAAATATTTAAGACTGCTAAAAAAAAATGCAATTTATATGCAGACAGCATGCTAAATAAATAAGCACTTAATGATTTTTAATAAAACTTTAATATAGTAATGCACAGAATGCAAATGCTGACCTAATTTAACCTGAACACATAAATGTAATGGTTTTGGATCGCATGTTTCTTTCTCCTCCCACGTGGAGTTTGAATCTTTTTGTCATGTTGTAAAAAATCATTTCATCATGAGTAATGATATATTAAATGTTTACTGCTGAGGGCATTGTTGACACTAATAAAAAATGATAGTGATCAGCCAGAGAGATAATTATACTCATGTGAACCCAGGAAACAGGGAGGGTTTATGATCTGATTTACATCTTTTATGTACATGTGTATGCAGACATCTGTGCTTCCAAGTCTGTATTTACCAAAGACACACCCCCTTGTGTCATCCCACCCCGTCTGCTCTGATGTGGCCATGAGCCACGATGCAAGGAAGATCCCACATATGGAGTATAAATAAGGCGGGGTTGAGGCACGCTCTTTGCCAGAGATGAGGGGTTAAAAACCCAGTTACCCTGTAGCACCTCTGGCTATTCATTCATTCATTCTAAAAATACACAAAATTGCTGTACAATTATTAATTTTGCCATAAAAATGCAAAGCAAACACCTTTTACAGGCAGTTCTGTACCTTTTCATGCTGTTTCATGCTTGTTTCAGTGCTGATAAGTTCTGCATTTGGACTAGATCCGCTTCAGATGGGCAAACACGGTATGCATTTCTCCGAAGGACTCAGACGTCTCTTCTCTTGTATGACAGCATCTGGAACAAAAACAACAGCCTTTTTAGCTGCTTAACAAGTGATGAGCAATCTGTGATTGAGAGTTACCTGTCCAGGTGCTGGGAAGACAGTTCTTTCTCAAAGACCCTTGATGAACGCTTTGACATCAGGGAGCTGATTGAACCTCACGGCCCCTGTGAGGCTGCAGGCATTACGGAGGAATTTACAGCATCTGTACGGAGGGCCAGGGACCTGAGGAGCGTTGAGTCTGATGGATTTGAGCGCCAGGACAGTGGAGAAAGTTCCAGACAGACGCTGCACCGCTCAAAGCGAGCATGGATGATTCCAGGGACTCTGTGGTGTGGCTCAGGAAATAAGGCTATGGCCTTTGTTGACCTGGGTAAGTAGGATTATATCAATCAATCAATTTATCAACATTTTAATTTTATTATTTCTAATTGCAAATATTTCGATTTATATATAATTATAAATAATATAAAAATATATAATATTTTAAAATATTAATATAAATATTTTTTTCTAAAATTCTCATAATTTAATTTGTACTGTTTTCTTTTAAATTAGATAAAATATAAATAGAAGCATTTTCACAAGTGGCCCCAAACTTTTGAACCCCAGTGTATATTAAACTAAAATTAAATTTAAGATAAAAATATTTACATTAAGGTAAGTTGCAAATTAAACTGGTTAATTTAATTGAATTTGAGAGAGAAAAAAAAAAAGGAAA
Organism: Sinocyclocheilus anshuiensis; assembly: GCF_001515605.1. Classification (NCBI taxonomy): domain Eukaryota; kingdom Metazoa; phylum Chordata; class Actinopteri; order Cypriniformes; family Cyprinidae; genus Sinocyclocheilus; species Sinocyclocheilus anshuiensis. The sequence continues at coordinate 42,879 of NW_015552601.1, read as the reverse complement.
AATCCTTACCTGTTCACTTGTCTTCTGCAGGTGTCTTTGAAGATACGGATAAATGCTGCAGAGAACACGACCACTGTAAAGACACCATCGCCTCTTTTTCATACGACCACGGTGTCTTCAACACGAACATCTTCACTTTATCACACTGTGACTGTGACAACAGGTATGTCCTGCTTTATTCATTAGAGCGGGAAATGTTGAGACTACCAGCACTGAACATTCATTCCATAGTGTTCAGTTGAGTAACATGAGACATGTCCAACATAACCAGAGAGTTATTTCACTGAGCGAGCGTCTCGGATTACTGTATCTTATGACATTGTAATCAGGTCTTGTGATATCAATTCAGGTTCCGCCGCTGTCTCCTGGGTGTTAATAATACTATGTCCAACCTTGTGGGCTACGGATACTTCAACGTGCTAAAGATGCGCTGCTTTGAGTTCTCTCAGCAGATGCAGTGCGCCAAGAGAACGTGGTGGGGCATGTATGTATTCGGTTTCATTTGACTCAGCACTTTTCTGTTGCGAAACATTCTCACTTTTCATAAAATAAAAGCAATGATGAAGGTAAAACAAGACTTTTAACACTCAAAATTATTTAAACCAAAAGCCTGGCATGTTAGAGTGATTTCTACACTACTGTTCAAAAGTTCTATACTACTGTTCTTGAAAAAAATTATCTTATGCTCACCAAGGCTGCATTTATTTGATCAAAAATGCAGGAAAATTGTTAAATATTATTACAATTTAAAATAACTCTTTTCTATTTGAATACATATTAAAATATAATTTACTACTCCAGTCTTCAGTGTCACATGATTCTTCAGAAATCATTCTAATATGCTGATTTGCTGCTCAAGAAACATTTCTGATTATTATCAATGTTGAAAAGAGTTGTGCTGCTTCATATTTTTGTGCAAACAGTGATATACTGTATTTTATTCCAGGATTTACTGATGAATAGAAAATCCAAAAGAACAGTATTTATTCAAAATTGAATCTTTTGTAACATTATAAATGATTTCACTGTCAATTTTGATCACTGTAATGCATCCTTGCTGAATAAAAGTATTCATTTCTTTAAAAAAAATGGTTGGATGTATGCACACACCTCAAATAATAAAAAATAAATAAAAACAAAAAAGCAAAACAATATATAATTTTATTTTATACAATTGAATTTTAGGTTAAAATATTCAAAAGGTTTAAAATCTTTCAATGTCAGACACAAAACAAGCAAAAACCTTGTTGAACTTTGGAAATGGTTCTCTCTGAAAACTTGGCATTTTAGTGTGATTTGTACATACTGTAATCTCTGAGCACATAATGTTGTGCACACAGTCACAGAACCTTGTCTTTCTCATTGGCAGGTGTGCAATTTATGAACTTGCTCAATACGCTGTGGTGAAAGATGGAGCAAACTACACCGACACACTCCCTGAACAAGACATGGAGATGCTGGAAACGAGTTTTCACCAAGCGATCACTCTGGGACAAAACCAGGTCACCAAAAACACAGAAGAATCACTTACTATACAAGATTCCAGGAGCAACAGTGAAGAACCGAGTCCAGTTTCGACATCCCCAGAGCCATCTGTTACAACACTGCAGTCCCGCAAATCTGAAGCTTCCGTTCTTCCAACAGACGCACCAAAGATAACAGACAGACCACAAAAAGGTGAGCTAAATATTACTCATATCAGATCTGTTGTAAACTGACCAAATTGGGAATCTTGTAAAAACTTTTTTTTTTGGTTTCATAGGCAAGTTTGAGATGTGTGAGCTCTACAGAGACCTGGATTCATGCCATCTACAGATCCCTGCTTTACAGGAGAAATTCGGTCTACAAAACCCTGGCATGAGAACCCTTTACCACTGTAACTGTACTGCCAGGTGAATATACATTCAATACAGTATATCCACCCAGATTCCAATGATACCAACACCATCTCTCTACTAGGGATGCGCAAACATTTCACTCAAAAATGAAAATTCACTTAAAATTTGCTCACCTTCGGGCCATCCAAGATGAAGATGAGTTTGTTTCTTCATCAGATTTGAAGAAATGTAGCATTCCATCACTTGCTCACCAATGGATGCTCTGCAGTGAATGGGTGCCGTCAGAATGAGAGTCCAAACAGCTGATAAAAACATCACAATAATCCACAAGTAATCCACACCACTTCTGTCCATCAGTTAATGTCTTGTGAAGTGAAAAGCTGCATGTTTGTAAGAAACAAATCCATCATTGAGACATTTTAACTTCAAATGAGTCTTTTATTCATAATATTACTTTCTCTAGTGGAAAAGTCATCAGGGGCCGGTTGCACCAGCGAGACGTAAAAACGCTGGGTGTA
>NW_015552601.1:37119-40353 GCF_001515605.1 Sinocyclocheilus anshuiensis | reverse complement strand
ATTTACACTGTCCTTCCAAGCAAGATGTCAAATGGTTCAGTTTCTTTTAATAATCCCAGTTCATATGTAATATTTTACTGCATAATTATTACATGCTTGACAGAAATATATTTTGTATTCAATGTCGACAGTGTGGTAGGATAGCACAGAGCTTCGCGATTGATATCGCTTATCCTGCCCGAAAAGACCATAAACATTACAGGTCACGTCTGCAGTAATAATTAACTAACAGACATGAATCCTAAAAACGAATAATGTCCGAGCAAATCATGACTTTTCACTTTACACCTACCTCTGACTAGGCGTAAGATTTAGTTTCAGACGTAGCACTACGCCGAGATGGTGCAACGGGTATAAATTCTACGCACGACTTAAAGCGCATTTTACGTCCAGCCTAGTCTTACAACCGGGTGTACATCCAGCTGGTACAACCGGCCCCTGGTCTGAATCAGGAGAGAAACATGAACAGATCAAGGACTGTTTACAAGCAAAAACAGTCCAAAACAGATCTAAACAAATACGTCGGTGGATTTTGAAGTGAGAGGAGACGTTGTGAGAAAGCGTTAATATGGATTATGGACTCATATTTTGGCCAGAAGCAACAGTTAAAGCTAAAATGGCTTAATGATGGGTTTGTTTATTACAAACATGCAGCTTTTCTCTTCACAAGACATTAACTGATGGACTGGAGTCGTTAAGATTACTTGTGGATTATTGTGATGTTTTTATCAGCTGTTTGGACTCTCATTCTGACGGCACCCATTCACTGCAGAGCATCCATTGGTGAGCAAGTGATGCTACATTTCTCCAAATCTGTTCCCATGAAGAAACACCATCGTGGATGCCCTGAGGGTACATTTTTAGCTAATTTTCATTTTTGGGTGAACTATTCCTTTAAGCAAGTTTAGAACATTTAGGCTGGTTTTGGGTTAATTTAAGCAGGATTTTTCTCTACTATCTACTGATACATATTGCTTTCTCAGGCTCGTCCAAAAGATCTTGTCCAAGGAACTGGATGAAACTGACCCTGTGCATTCGCTTTTGATGGATCTCGTTTCACAATCCTGCTTCACCCTGCCACAGTCTGAGAACTGTCTCAATGGACAAAGGTTGGTATAGACATTATAATTAAATATCTGGGGTGGTAACTCAAAAGTTGGCTGATTCAGATTAATTGTCCCTACATTTGTGGTACAATGTGCTGTGAATGAGAATGTATTTACTAAACAAAGAATAATGTAATGCAAACAATAATTTAAAGAATGGACAGTTAATCAAGTTGTTTCTGATGAGTAAACCATGAAACAAAAACAAAAAAAAAAACAATCTTTGTGGTGTCTCTTCTATTTAGTTGCTCAACTCATCCACCAGAAGCACAGCTCATCCAAAACTGGAGGAAAGACATGACAGGAGGGCGACATCTAGTGGACTTCAAGCGCAAACTCAAGAGGATGAACCCTAAACGCTCCAAGAGGAAAGACTCTCCAGTCAGATTATATAAGAAATGCATCAGGATGCACACTAAACTGCAGAGACCTCGAGTTGCTGAACGGAAACGCTCATAAAGTCCGTTTCAACTCAACAAAGCAGCAAAAAACTTGCAATGGGAAAACAATAGCAATACAAATGCTCTTATGAAACAGCTTATGTAGCCTACATTAAGAGTCAATGGGGGAAAACTCACAAGTCATAACCTGACACAAATCTACATTTTGGTATAAGAAATCTGTGGTGAAACATTATTGTGAACATATTTTTATTGCGAAAAGGTTAAATTTAGCCTAATGTAATAGGTCAGAGTGTTACAGTTACCTCATTATGGGGTAATATGGTACAAATAGTTTTAGCTGCAAGAAATAATGTGCATTTAAAGCCAACTTCTAAGTGCCATATATATTGTAATTATTTGAAATTGATATCCAGCCACATATTTCAATGAAATAATGCATCGTAAACATTCAAAAGTCATTTACTTTCATAACTATTTTTACAATTGCCCCCACCCTCACAGCCACGATAAGACTCGTGAGCTAGCGATAGACTCTTTCATTCATGTTAAACTTTACCCCACAATCTAGAGATAAACTACTAGATATCTACTACTAGTTAAATGACCCAAAATCATTTTCATACCTCAAAATCTGTGTTCCGTTATATTTTTGTTTTTCTCCTGAGTCGCAATTCCCGCTTCTTCTCCTCAGGTAAAACGGGATGCAATTGCGCATGCGCTGAAAATATCAGTAACGTTACTCCTAAGAACTGACTTTGTTACGATATGTTTTGGTCTCTACTACCTAATATTGCTACCTAATATCTGAATTGATGTAACAAGCGAGTGTTGTAAATGTATGTAAAATTGTAAATAACATGTAAATAAATTTTAATAACTTTATGCGAGTCTGACTTTGATCATGTTCAGGTCCAGATGCCAGTATACACTTATAAAGTTCTACTAGCTCATTGTTTTTATTTGTTTGGTTGTAAATGGTGAATTAAATGGTAAATTATTATATATATTGGTACATTTATATGTTAATCAGTCAGAACCACGGTACACGTCAAAAAAAAAAGTAGGCTACTGTCATATCATCACTTTATCACGTTAAGGATACACATTTTTAATAATAATAATAATAATAATATTTATTATTATTATTTAAAATATCGCAATTTATAATAATAGCAATAACTATAATAACAGCAATAACATTTTAAATATAGCTGCGCTTAGGACTGTCATTTAATGATCAATGTTTACATCGTCATAGTTTTACAATATTTTGGCGCACAATAATTTCACAGACTAAAAGTTACGAAAGATGCCACAGTCAGAGAAGTGCAGCTAGTGATCCAGGTAGGGATGTAACGATTACCGCTTTGACGATAAATCATGATAAAATTCCCCACAGTATTACCGTTTTATCTTTTAATTATCATTAAAACCGTGTAAGATTACCGCAATTTGAACAACTCGCGATAAATAAATACTGTCCAGCATAAAGCAGAGTTTTAAGTAACAGTCTCACCTGCGCACAGCATGCAGCGTAGTTTCGTTTGGAGTGAAAACAGGGCGGAAAAGCTGGGAGGTTTTAAAAGAATGCTAAGGGAATTATACAAATGAATATATGAATGAATTAATTATATGAATGTACCTCTGAAGGTTCTGAATGTCTTCAGAAACGATTCGATGGCATTTTGTTTTCATCTTCGCTCCATGTAATACCTAAAGGAAGC
>NW_015552601.1:25524-36762 GCF_001515605.1 Sinocyclocheilus anshuiensis | reverse complement strand
ATTAAAAAGTAATGCGTTACTTTACTAGTTACTTGAAAAAAGTAATCTGATTACATAACTCGCGTTACTTGTAATGCGTTACCCCCAACACTGACCGTTACATCCCTAGATCCAGGTCTAGTAACTAATCGCAGTAGGTAACTCAACTCCCGTCTGATGTCATAAATAGTAACTGAAGCCCTGAACTACTGAAAGCATCTGAAGTGAACCGCCTCCTCTAACCGGGAGGAGAGAGAGAAGAACAACATGGCGAACTTTCCTCTGGAATAACTGTTTTCTGAAGAGCTGCTGAGCGTTTCTGCAAGCACCGTGCATCTGAATCTGAAGACGCTTTATTCGGAGAAACCAGGCTTTTTTCTCATGGATTCGGAGCGTGTGAAGTATCATGGGATGAAAGTTTGAAACAGTTGGATACTAAAGTAGGACAGGATGGAGAAACAAGGAACAAGACGCGAAAAGGTAAATAAACGCACAACTAGTGTGAAATGTGAGGCTTGATTGTGTTGTGTAAGTTACAGTGTGATGTAAAACTGGATTTATTATTACGGTGTGTTTTCATTAAAGCTGGCTTTCCTGTTGGCGTGCTACAGAGTACAGTATAAGGCCACATATACTAAAAACTTTGACATGCTTTCAGTGTTTTAGATTATTTTCACTACTCTTTTTAGATCTAGAGGGTTGTTGTGCAAGTTTAGATTGTTATTGTGTAACATGTCATTGCTGCTGCTAATAAACTTACAGTGTGTGTTTGCATGAAATGCTTCATTGACTAAATTATCAAGTGTATTTTTGAGCTAAACTGATACTGTTACGATTTCTGGATTTAACACTTTCATAATGGTGGTCCTGACATTTCATCTCAGACTATAGAGGAAATGGAAAAGTTACAGTCAGTCAATATTTATGACAGCTGACAGGCATCGTGCACTTTATGAAAAGCCAGTGAAAGGTGAAATATCTGGGCTGGTCACCCAAAGGTTGTAGGTTCAAGCCTTGCACGAGTTGATCCATAAATGATGTGAAAACACTTCACCTTAGGTCAGTGCACAGGTACCTGTAAGTTGTTTTGGATAAAAGTGTGACATACATGGCAAATTAGCATAAAAAAACTAACAAAAAAAAAAGAGTTATCCCTGACATAGGCTTGTTTGAGTCACAGAGACCTGAATTTATGCAAATCTACATAAAGACACCTGCTAGATAAACAATATTCTGCTGAATGTTGTCTCAAATAGAGTTGTGCAAACAATTTCATATTGAATAATATTGCTGATTTATTAATGGCTTGTGAGCTCCCAGAATACATTGCAGCGTGAATCAAATGGAGTTTGTGTAAATTATGCAGTTCGTGTTATAGGATTATTGATTTGCTGTTTGCTGACTTTATTTGTGCTGCTGCTGTTATTGTTATTTTGTCTTCACTGGTTATTTGTTATATGTTGATTTTGAGAGCTCATCATTTAATTGTTTGTTCATTGTCTAATATTGTGCACATTATGTTGCTTAGAATGTACTTCACAAGCTAATATAGCAGAATTTTCTTTGATTATCACTAGTTAATTTCTAAAGTTGCTAATTTGTAATGTACAGAACTAGATATACATATAGTGGCATTGTCAAGAATTTATAGTCAAATTATCAAGAATTTATTGACTTAAGACATTTTGCATTTAGTGGACAAACAAATAGAACATGATGCATCATCATGTTGCCTTGATTTAAAAAAAAAATAATAATAATAAACAAATATATATATATATATATATATATGTGTGTGTGTGTGTGTGTTAAAATAATTGCTTAATTGTCAAAAATAATGTCAGAATGCAAAATATATTAATGTTGCTGAAAATAGGCTTCACTTGCTTTAAGCAAAATGTATTTCTTATCTCATTGTTTTGATTTTGGTGTTAAATATGACTAAAACTTGTTCTTGACAGTGTTTTACTTTAGTGTTATTTAAAAAAAAAAGTTTTTATATTTTCAGGATTTATTTGTATATTTTCAGTTTTCATTTATATGTTGTTTTGGTTTGGTTTATAATGTTATTATTTATTTAAATGTAAATATTTTAAATAAATGTAATTATTTTAATTAAATGTGTTATTTAAAAAAAATGTTTTTATATTTTCAGGATTTATTTTGATATTTTCAGTTTTCATTTATATTTTGTTTTGGTTTATAATGTTATTATTTCTTTAAATGTAAATATTTTAAATAAATGTAATTATTTGAATTAAATAGTTGTCAGTGACACTCAATATCATGCATGTGTTCTGTACCTTACACGAGGGAGTAGGATGTAGCTCACATCACATTGTCATCCAGGCGACCTCCACTGTGGTCGTTCCCAGCAGACCATAACATGTTTTGTGGTGTTTTCAGACTCACCAGATGTTAGTGGGTGCACCTGTGTTTTCTTTGAACCCAGACGGAGGGAATGCAGAGAAAATTTCCAACTGAATCAGTCTAGGGGGTGTTTCAGGGGACAGCAGACTCTGTTTTTGGCAGAGTAAACAAATCATCTTGAATGAAATATTTAATGGCAATAGTCACAAACCATCAACAGCGACAGAACTCAAAAGATAAACTTTCCCATGCCTCCAGTCATATTCGATCAATTTTCTTCCCAGAAAAAAAATCCATTCTTGCATTATAAATGTGAGGAAGTGCTGAATGCGCGCATGCATCCTGATTGCAAAAATATCATGCAAAGAATATGCACCACTATGATCCAACCGAAGTTGGTTTTTAATAGTTTTTTCTTTAAGACTTAGATGTTACGTAACCCAAATGCAACATTGAAATTGTTTTTCATGCAAAAATAAACATGTCCTTAAAATTAAACATGTAAATGTATTAATTTCAAAACAAATATCATATTATGTCCTCTACCTTCTTTCTACTTCAAATTTGAATGTTTAATTCAATGTGTTACTTGCCAAATCTTTGTAATTCTTTGTGAAATTTACTAGGAATTTGAGTGAAAATAGTTTCTACACCAGATTTTTTTTTTCCCAGTGCAACGTGGCGAGTGTTATAGTGCCAAAAATATTGTAGAGATTGATTGGGCTGAAAGTTGATTCATTAATTTTAAAAGCTTATTTATTTTGCTGTCCTAAGTATGCATGACTATATTGTTAGTTGCCGTTTATCATTTGCATTCACTGTACAAATGAACAGATCTGCAACCCTTGAGGTTTAATGCTGTGTTAGGCTGATTTATGCTGCTTTGGTGGTCTAGCTGGTGTTGGTTGAACAAGGAAATCTTGAAGAAATAGTTCGCCCAAACATGAAAATGTGCTGTCAGTGTACTCACCCTCAGACGATCCAGGATGTAGATGAGTTTGTTTCATTATGGAAACTGATTTGGCGATATGTAGCGTTACATCACTTGCTCACCAATGGATGCTCTGCAGTGAATGGGTGCCGTCAGAATGAGAGTCCAAACAACTGATAAAAACATCACAATAATCCACAAATAAAATCCACACCACTCCAGTCCATTTATTAATGTCTTGTGAAGTAAAAAACTGCATGTTTGTTAGAAACAAATCCATCTTTAATGCATTTATTTTTAACATTAAACTGGTACCTTCTGGGCAAAATATGAGCCCATAATCCATAATAAAGCTTCCTCTAGTGAAAAGGTCCATCCCCTGTTGTCTCTCACATCAAAATCCACCCACATATTTGTTTAAAACTGATTTGGACTGTTTTGACTTGTGCTTGATCTGTGCAGATTTCTCTCCTGTTTCAGACAAGATGACCATATCACTGTTGAAAGGGTTATTATGGATAGAGGTCTCATATTTTAGCCAAAAGCAATGGTTTAAAGTTAAAATCTTAATGACTGAATTATTTCTTACAAAAACATGCAGCATTTGGCTTCTCAAGACATTAACTGATGGACTGGAGTGGTGTGGATTACTTGTGGATTACTGTGATGTTTTTATCAGCTGTTTGGATTCTCATTCTGACGGCACCCATTCACTGCAGAGCAAGTGATGCAATGCTACATTTCTCCAAATCTGATGACGAAACAAACTCATCATCATCTTGGATGGCCTGAGGGTGAGTACATTTTCAGCAAATGTTTATTTTTGGGGGAACTGTTCTGTTAAGCTAATGTACAAAACGCAGCATACGCTGGTGAGCAGCTGTACTTTCTAAGCAGCATTATGGGGTCAGTCTTCAGATGTTCGTGAGATGTTCAGATGTTTGGAAATGTTTTGGGCAGAGGAGAAGGCTGTTGACAGCTGTTGGACAGACAGATAGTGTAAAGTCGAGCTGACGCCCCGCGGGCCCTTCTGAGCGGGCATCAACTTCTCCATCGGCTGCCTGATGCCTGCCAGAGGAGAGGCTTGTTTTCATTTTCCCAGGAATGCGACTCAGCCCCCTGACCTGCTCGAGACAGAGGGGTGGGATCACGAATGGCCAGACAGACATGGAAGCAGTGAGACACAGGGATCAACTTTGTTTGCTGTGTCAAACTATTGGTTTAGTCTCACAAAATCATGTCCAGGTCACATTTTACCCAAAAATCAAAATTAAAAAATGTTTTTTTTTTTAATATTAATGTTATTATAAAGTTATTATACTTAATAATTTAAGTACTGTTTTAACACAGTTCGTAATTATGGTAAGAAGGAGGCGGGAACCGGCGAACATTTTAAACAATTTAATAATAAAATAAACAAACACAAAATGAAAGTAAAGCACAACAAAAGTCAAAACACAACAAAAGCCCAGACCTTGTCCTCTCTCGTCTTGCACTGTCGTCACTCCTCCTTTTATCCTTCCGGAGCTCCTCCGTGCGACTCGAGACCGGTGAGTGGCGCAGGTGTTGCTCATTATCAATTACTCCACCGGCCTCGCTCCGCTCCCACGGCTCTCGGCCCCACTCCACTCGGCACAATGTTATTATTTGTTTTTGTATATTAAATAATTTAAAATGTATATTAAATTCAACCCTTGCGAAGATCTGAGATGGCCGAACACCTGAGAAGAGATGATGCCAACCCCCCCAGAAGACCTCAGATGATGCTAACCCTGGAACAACATATAAAACTACCAAATTTTGCTTAAAGGGTTAGTTCACCCAAAAATGAAAATTCTGTCATTAATTACTCACTCTCATGTCGTTCCAAACCCGTAAGACCTTCGTTCATCTTCGGAACACAAATTAGGATATTTTTGATAAAATCTGAGACCCAATGCAACTGCAATGTTCCCAGATCCAGAAACTTAGTAAGGACATCGGTAAAATAATCCATGTGACATCAGTGGTTCAACTGTAATTTTACGAAGCTTTGAGAATACTTTTTGTGCGCAAAGAAAACAATAATAACATTATTTAATATACAATTTATTCAACAATTCTGGAGAGTACCCTAGAACGTAATCAACGTAAATCAGCGTTGTTTACGTTCAGCATGCGCGCGCTTTATACAGAACATAAACAACGCTGATTTACGTTCTGGGGTAATTCTAATAACTTACTCCTAAATATAATGTAGAAACTTAAAATTTTCTGTAAAGCTGCTTTGCAACGATTTGTATTATGAAGAACGCTATACAAATAAACTTGAATTGAATTGAATTGAATTGAATATATATATATTTTTTATTTATTTATGTGCAGCAAATCAGCATATTAGAATGATTTCTGAAGGATCATGTAACTCTGAAGACTGAAGTAATGATGCTGAAAATTCAGTTTTGATCACAGAAATAAATTACATTTTACAGTATATTCAAATTAAAAACGATTATTTTAAATTGTAATAATATCTCACATTTGAATTGTATGTTTTTACTGTATTTTTAAGCAAATGAATGCAGCCTTGGTGAGCATTAGATACTTCTTTCAAAAACATAAAATCTAAATACATCTAAAAAATATAAACAAAAATGAAATATTAAAAATGAATATTAAAATAAAAATATTTAAACAAATAATTATAATATAAATATAAAATGTAAATAAATAAATAATATCGTAATTATTACAAACTTTAGTGTAAATGATCATGGAATTTATTAAATAACTACATTTATATTCATATTTGTTTTTGTGATATCCAAATGTTTAAAAGGAGACGATTTTGCAGCTTGTCTTTTTCAACACTTTAATTTCAAAATGAAAATGTCATATTTTCATAAAACATTGAAAATGCATTCAATAGTGAAGTTATTCTAAGATCCTTATTTGACAGTGCTGGTTTGGATCGTGACCACCGTGAGCTCAGATTTGGTGCCGTCTTGACGTTCTCTGGCCATTTGGACTCGGTGATAATCAATCAAATCACTAATGGAATTAGTCCGTGTCCAGAGATCAGTGAGAAGCCCGTGACTACATTCAGCATGTCGATTATTACGTGTGTGGTCAGTGCACGGCTGTTATTTTTGGACTGTCGGATGAAGCTGGAGTTGTATATGTGCTCCATATGTTACGTGTGCTCGTGCTGATCTACATTGTGAGGTCTTCGCTCTGTTGTCTCAGCTGAAGATGAAGATGACCACCGGCTCCATCTCTGCACCGATGCGGGAAATCTGTCTGTTCAGAATGACCTCCACCAAGGCTCTCATTATCTGCCCGTATAGACAGCGGCCAACATAAATACAGCTAACGCTGTTATCTGTGTCTGGCCCTGGACGGGGTGGATGGAGATCTCGCCAGACTTTCCTGAAGCTTCAGAACAAAAGGACACGTTCAACCACACCACAGAACTGAATGTGCAAAATGACAATCAGAGTGCTAAAAGAAGCATTAACTGACTTAATGTTTCTTTTTTTTTTTGACTTTCATACGTTTTAACTTTGAGTTTTTAATTGAGAGTTTGGCTCATTAATCTGTGACGCATGAGGCCATCCATGGAGAAATTATTATTTAATCCTAATTAGATGTCTGACATGAAAAAGACTATTGAACTGTACAAATACAAACGTGTGCATGCTTTATGTGGTTGACGTTTAATGAATTATATAATGTGACGTATGTTCTGGAAATAATTGATTATATATACATGTGACCCTGGACCACAAAACCAGTCTTAAGTCGCTGGGGTATATTTGTAGCAATAGCCAAAAATACATTGTATGGGTCAAAATTATTGATTTTTCTTTTATGCCAAAAATCATTAGGACATTAAGTATGTTATTAATTTTGACATGTTCCATAAAGATATCTTGTGAATTTCCTACCGGCGCGAATATGAACGTGGTTTTGCGCAACTCGTCAGTGAACAACAGCTCTGTGTAGTTAATGCTGCTCAATGTGAATGCCCGCAGGTGATGGAGATTTACCGCTGATTCAGTCTTTACTGACAAGATGCGCATTAAATATCGCATGCGATTTATCGTGCAGCCCTAGTATGTATTTATTTTACAATTTCTGATATAATTTTGAGAAACATCAAACGGCAAACGAAACTGAAAGCATAACGAAACCGCGCGACTTGTTTGAGCTGCGCAGCACTTTGAGTGTAGAGCCTGGTTTATACTCGCCGCGTCAGGAGCGTGATTCCTCAGTGTTTGCTAAACGTTCTGTAATTTATTAGTCGGTATATAATACAGCATGTGGTGTATGCCATGCATGCCTCGTCTTATTCGTTTTTGTTAATAAAAGTTTTATAAGCTAGTTTGTCATTGTATCTTACTGTTTTATTGTTGTTATGCTGTTTAATTAAGAATAACAATGAAGCCATCTTTTGTTAAAACAAAAGTTAAAACTTTTTTTTTGTTAAAACTAAAGTCTTAAAAAGTGAAAGATGTGTAGATCAAAAAACGGACCGAATTAGCATGCCATGCTGTAAATTTTGACCGGTTGATGAAAAACAAGCTTATGTGGATTCTACACATTTAAACAATAAGGTATCTAGTATTATTTATGGAGCAGATAAATACATATAATAATTTATTAATCAATTATCATTTTGACTTGACCCTTTTCTTTATTTAAAAGCTGAAATGTGAGGTTTACCATTTATGAAACTTTTTCAAAGCTTTATTTGAACATTTACATTAGATATTTGAACATGCTATTAGATAAACTGTTGTCAGTCAAGTTGTCATTTAAAATCCGGACATCACTGGCAATGTTATTGTTTTAGTTATGCAAACAAAAACTCATTTTATTTTTTGTTTGTTGATTTTAAATGTAAAACTTGGTGAAATGATTTGTGTGTCAGTACTTTTTGAACATTTCCAGCACATGTTAACAATACCGTGATAATACTGATAACCGTGAACATTTGTCACTATAATCATGATAAGAAATTTTCATACTGTTACATCCCTAATTTAATTTAATGGTTTTATTTATTTTGTGTGATGAAAGCACTACCAAAGCCATTTCTTCTTTTAACTTTTAATTCCCACCCCAACACAACAATCCAAAATATGAATATAAATAATAAAAATAAATAAAATAATAATAGTAAAAATAATAAATGAGGATATACAAATATACAAGTACTGACATAATAATATTAAAATGTAAAGTAGGGAAAAACAGAGGATAAAGTATTTATTACAATTTTTTTCTTCCTTTTTTATTAGCCTATTTTTTATTTTTTTTTACAATTTCTGGTGATGTTAAGGTTTTATTGTAAGGTTATTTTTATCCATTTTACTGTCCACCGCACTGTAAAAAAGGATTTTTCAAAGTTGGAAATAAAACAAAAGATTATTGGTGTATGTTTTACAGTATAATACTTGCAGTTTTTCTTGTAATTGACATTTACTAGCAATTTCTGAGTGAAAAATGTTTCCACACCAAATTTCTTTCAATGCAGGTGAAAATCAAAAGTCCAGTCACTTCGTAATATGTGCCGCGCAAATTGAGCTCTTCATATGAAGCACTCGACTCACAGTTGATTCAAATTTAGCATGAATGTGTAACTAAGCTAACATTACCCACACAATACTGGGTTGCTTATTGAGTATTTGATCATTACTTTCCAGTGCTGCTGAATGAAATATATTTGTAATCGTCAACACTGTTTGCATTTTGGATTCATTTGGGATTCACAGAGCTTTTTGCAGTGCATTCTGTGATTGAAATGGCCTGGGAAGCACAGATTACTGCCTTAGATTTTGGCTAAAAGAAGGTATTTTAGGAGGAGGCATAATGTGTTTGCCTGCTTATTACATAGGCGTGTAAATGATGGCTTTAAATGCCGTCGATGTGTGCGGCTCATCAGGTTTCGTGAACTTCTCTTTCTGACCCTGTTTTCTTGCTTTAGAGTCTCTCAGAAGAGCTGAATACACTATTTTTCTTTTCTATTTCTCTCTGTTGTTCAGTGGTTTTGCTTCTTGATGTTGTAAACCACTACAAAATGCAGCTTCTCTCGCATTTCTGTGCTTCTTTTTGCACTCGGCTTCCCTTGAACTGATGCGCTGTGTTTCTTCCTGCCCATTTTCGCTTCTCTCCTTCTCTCATGCTGTCGCTCTAGCGCTCCGGCTCTTCCTTTTGGCCTCTCTGGATGTAATTATCCCGCTGTGCTATCCCAGAATTCCTGCAGAAGGGAAGAGGGGTGTGGCCTGCGTGTGAGATTACAGGCTGGAGTGGCTTTCTTCGGCTGCCGTTTTACTTTCTCTCTCTCTCTCCGTCTCCATCCCCTCCCTGTTTTTCCCTGTCGCTCTTGGGAATTCTCCAGATGTGAAGCTCTTAGGTGGCTAGTCATAAATTTCCTGCATTCTCTGAAGTCAGCAGGAGCCACTGGTGTGTGTCTCCCCGAGGAATCAAGCTCACAGCCAAAACAATGAGCACGGCCTGATGCCGGCGTTGTGGCTTTGGAATATATGATATTATTTTGAAAGAAATAGCTTTAGCAATTTTGGCCCATTTATCTTCAATTTCTTCCTTGCAGTTATTTGAATTAGACATTTGCCATTGTTTTGCTGTGCTCACTTAACTGAGTCTTTGATGCACATATAGGCAATCTTCAACATATCAACATAGCTACCCTTAGGGCAAGTTATTTATTTTTCATTGGCTCAAGTTAAAAAATATAGATGGGAATCATTACCCTACATTTTTTTAATTGGATGAATGAAAATTTTTTTTCAGTGTATAATTGCCATTCTATCATCAATATCATTTTATATAAAATGAAGAAATATATTCTGATTAAGCTACAATTTGGAATCATGGCTTAATTTAAGTTTAAACACTAGGTTTCAAAAATCTTAATTGCTTATCCAGCTACAGTTCATTATGTTTTAATGCTTGATTATCACTTAAAACATGCAATTTTTGTTGAAAACAGGGAAAATGGTACAGATTTACAATTCATTGTATGCGCTCATCACATCAAATACCATGCATAACAAATTCATTATGTTTGCGTATGCAATAGATTTATACTATGAAATTATAATCAGAATCATGTTTATGAACAATTAGTCAGTATTAGAATTAATATTATATACATTACTGTTTTTGAAAATTTGGGGTCAGTAAGATTTTTTTCTAAAGGAAATAATACTTAACTTTTATTCAGCAAGGATGCATTAAATTGATCAAAGATTTTACAATATATTCACACCATAAAGTGTTTTTAAAATTTGTAATAGTTTAGAATATTACAGAATAGTAATTTAGAATAGTTTTTTACTGTATTTTTGATCAAATAAATGCAGCCTTGGTGAGCAGAAGAGACTTCTGTTAAAAATGAAAAAACAAAAAAGTACCGACCCCAAACTTTTGATCGGCAGTGTAATTGAATGACATCTGCTTGGGCATTTATTTATGTATGCATCAAATACAGTATTATTTCCTCGCAAGGTTTTGTCCTTATGTATGTAAACATCTCAGAACAATACACAATATTTATTGTGGCATTGACAACTGAATTGAAATCGGTCATCAAATTAGTTATCAGAGATACTGTATAACATCATATTTTTTTATGATTTTGTTAGTTTATATATTTGGTCTTACATAAGCTGATTTGTATTCATCTAGTATTTCTGTAGTAGTGTGTGCTGTTGTGACATTCAGTTTCATGGCCTGTTCTTACAGAAGGGCTGGGCTGTACTGTTGAGCTTTGTGTTTTTTCCATCATACTTCTTAAAGGTCCCATATTGTCAAAACTGAAATTCCCTGGCTTTTTTCCATGATAACTGAGGTCTAGGTGCTATGTAACCACCATATGTTTCAAAACAGTCAATCCACAGTCAAATGCACACAGCCTGCATAAAGTAGCTGTGATTTTTCACGAACCGTTGTGA
>NW_015552601.1:24032-24509 GCF_001515605.1 Sinocyclocheilus anshuiensis | reverse complement strand
AGTTACCTGTGGTTGGCCTGGCCGTGCGTCACTCAGAAAACAACAGGCCAATCAGAAGAGAGGCTCATGAATATTAATGAGACAGGCCAAAATCGACCTGTTCTCAGCAGAGCTCCTGAGAGAGGAGCTGTAAAAATATATTGAGATGTTTTTTGGTACTTATACCACAAATATATATTCTTAAGGACATCAAAACCTAAAATAAAACTCCAGAAATGTGTAAAATATGTGACCTTTAAAGGAGATTAAGAAGAAGGTTTCCTCTGTGATCGCTTTGTGCTTGCCCCTGCCAATATAATCCTAAAACCCTGCAAAGCTGCTTCACTACATGTTAAACACAACAAATGCAGGCATTGAGGTGAGCTGAATTCAGTCTGAATTCTGAGTCAGCATTGTTTCTATTTAAAGGAGACATATTATGCCCCTTTTTACAATATGTAATATAAGTCTCTGGTGTCCCCAGAATGTGTCTGTGAA
>NW_015552601.1:18524-23730 GCF_001515605.1 Sinocyclocheilus anshuiensis | reverse complement strand
TTTATTTTAGATCTGTGTGGCAGCAGCAATATACAGTAAATAAATCAATAAATCCACTGCTCTCTTGTCTCCTCTGAGGCTGGGACTGTAAATAGTGTTCTGTGCTCGTCTGTGCAGCCAAAGACAGAACAGTTTCAAACTTTCACCATGACATTAGAACTAATACACCGTTGTCGCTTGTGAAATCAAAATGACGGCGCCGTGGGTGTAAATTTACAGATTAAGGGGCGGTAATATTATAATGAGATCCCTTTGCCACGTCACCAAGGGAGCGAAATCAGACGCGCTCGTTTTCTCAGACGCTTGCAGAAAAAGGCTTACCAAAACAAAGTTAGTGGGTTAATCTTTTTCACAGTTCCTTGGTTGGTAGATGCACCTGGAAAAGTCCGATTTTCATATGTCACCTTTAAATGGGTCATGTTCTGTTTTCTTCCCACTTATAATGTCAGTCAAGATGCACCAAAAAAATTAATCACACTTTCTCTGACACTTAGGCTGTGCTTTTAAGGCTTTATGCAAATGACTGCTCCTCTGATTAGCTTAATGCCGTTCATGGGCGTGTCAAGTTGCTGAATACTGAATAGGTGTTGATATGTAAATGTGGGTGTCATATGTTAATGAGTGTGATGTCATTGAATCTGTTTTTCACAGGCTTTTCTCTATGTTCTCTAACATCTACAAGCATTAAGTATTAAACTTAATGATTCCCACAAAACATGTATGTCTAATATTATTTACTTGCTTTATATCATGAGTTGTGGTTCTGGATCATCATGCTTATTTCCTAACAGATGACCTACGTAATGTTTGTTAGATTCTTCAGTCATTGCTGGTTACAGATATTTGACATTTTTACCGATATTTGACCAAATTGAAATTATAAGCACTGGTGAGAACTTGCTGCGTTAGTTTCTTCTTGTGTCAATGAATTACAAATATCTTCTTTTATTCTTTTGCGTGCATATTATGAAATAAGTGTTTGATTCATTTTAACAGTGTGTACATATTATTTGGCATTATTTACAACAGTGTTTGTCATTTGTCAAGTCGTGATGCTCAAACTGTTCAAATGTTTGGGGTCTGTATTATTATTATTATTATTAATTAATTAAAAAGAAATTATTGCATTTATTATTTGAGGATGCATTAAAGTGCTCAAAAGTGATGAAGACATTTATAATATTACAAAAAATTCAATTTCAAATAAATGCTGTTCTTTTGAACTTTCTATTCATCAAAAAAATATTTTTGGAGATTTAAAAAAAAAAAAAAAGTTGTTTTAAAAATGTGCTCACCAAAGTTGCATTTTTTGATTCAAAACTACAGTAATATTGTGAAACATTATTTTAATTTAAAATAGCTGTTTTCTTTGTGACAATATAATAAAATGTAATTTATTCCTGTGATGCGAAGCTGAATTTTCAGCATCATTACTCCAGCCTTCTTTGTCACATGATCCTTCAGAAATCATTCTGATATGCTGATTTGCTGCTCAAGAATCATTTCTGATTATTATCAATGTTGAAAACAGTTTCATATTTTTGTGGAAACCGGGCAACAATATTTTCAGGATTCTTTATTTGAAATTGAAATCTTTTATAACATTATAAATGTTTTTACTGTCATTTTTATCAGTTGAATGCATTCTTGCTGAATAAAGAGCTTGATTTGAATGCCTAAAAACACTAATGCGTCTCTCTGATGGGTCTCTTCCTGGGTAGTTTGGTCTGTTTGGACCGCGAGCGCTGGGCAGGGCCATGCACGCCGCCACTGCCGATGGCCCGGGCCTCAGCAAGGCAGAGTTCATGGAGAAGGTGCGGCAAAGCAACGAGGCCTGCCAGCTGGGAGACTTCCAGACGGCCGTGAAGCTGTACGGCGAGGCCCTGCGCGCCGACCCGCAGAACTGCATCCTGTACAGCAACCGCTCGGCCGCCCACCTCAAACTGGGCCAGTACCAGACCGCTCTGAACGACGCAGTCAAAGCCCGCCTCCTTAATCCTAAATGGCCGAAGGTGAGTGTGTGGGCGGGGCTTCGCATCTTTTATTCCAGGTTACAGGTGAAGACGTCCCTCGTTCTTCATGTGCTCTGTACTGTTTTTTCCTCAGCTCAGAGAAGCACAGGTCATCGCTGGTTTCCGTTTGTTTGTTTGTTCTTTTAGCATTCATTGCAGGTACAGCGAGTCGAGAGCTTGAGATTTTGCCAAATCGCCTCTTTGCTTAACATTTCTCAGCTGTGATGTTAACAGGCACTCACAGCAGAACATCACGGCAAAGTCAGCGTCTGAAAAATGATCGCAGTAGTGGCCTTGCGGCAGGAGCTCGTCTGCTCTTGGCAACGGGAAAAGGGCACACTGTGATAGACTTGCTAACAAACAACACAGGCATTTTTTCCTATATGCTCTCTTACAGCTACTAAGTATTAAACTAGATTAATTATATAGAGAGAATTTGATTTGTTGGATTCAGTTTCTGACATAGTTCCCACAAAATGTGTTTAACTGGATGATATTTGGCCATATTGAGATTATTAGCATTGGTCGGAACCTTTCTGTTTTTTTTGTGCATATTATGCAAAGTGTTTGATTCATTATAGCAGTTATTGTATGTATTGTTTGTCATTTGCATCAGTATCTGCCATTGAAAACCTTCTTTGTGTAACTACAAGTTGTAGTTGGAATCAGTTTCTGACGCAGTTCCACAAAACATTTATGTGTCATATTATTTATTAGCTTTATATCATCAGTTGCGGTTCTGGCTTGTCTTTTTAACTACTACAAATCAAATACGTAATATTTGTTAGATTCTTCAGTCATTTCTAGTTATAGATAAACTGGTATTTAAACCCATATTTGGCCATATTGAGATTATTAGCATTATTTTATGCTTGTTTTAATAAATTTTAAATATTTCTGTTATTAATTTGTGTGCATATCGTGTAAAATAAGTTTTCGATTCATTTCAGCAATTAGTATACATATTATTTGATATCATTTACATCATTATCTGCCATTGAAAACCCTTTTTGTTTGACTACAAGTCGTTGCACCGTTCAAAAGTTCAGGGTCTTTAAGATGTTAATACTCTTATTCAGCAAGGATGCATTACATTGATCAAAAGTGTAGTTATAGATAAACTGGTATTTAAACCCATATTTGGCCATATTGAGATTATTAGCATTATTTTATGCTTGTTTTAATAAATTTTAAATATTTCTGTTATTAATTTGTGTGCATATCGTGTAAAATAAGTTTTCGATTCATTTCAGCAATTAGTATACATATTATTTGATATCATTTACATCATTATCTGCCATTGAAAACCCTTTTTGTTTGACTACAAGTTGTTGCACCGTTCAAAAGTTCAGGGTCTTTAAGATGTTAATACTTTTATTCAGCAAGGATGCATTACATTGATCAAAAGTGAAAGTAAGGACATTTATAATTTTGCAAATATTTCAATTTCAAATGAATGCTGTTCTTTTAAACTTTCTATTCAAGAATCAAGAAGAATAGTTTCCACCAAAATATGAAGCAGCACAACAACTGTTTTCCAAATTGATAATAATAATAAATGTTTCTTGAGCAGCAAATCAGCATATTAGAATGATTTCTGAAGGATCATGTGACACTGAAGACTGGAATAATGATGCTGAAAATTCAGCTTTGCTTCACAGGAATAAATTACATTTTAGAATATATTCAAATAGAAAGTACTTATTTTAAATTGTAAAAATATTTCAGAATATTACTGATTTTACGGTATTTTTGATTAAATAAATGCAGCCTTGGTGAGCAGAAAAGTCTTCTTCCCCCAAACTTTTGAACTGTATTACGTCCTTATGTCTCATATAGGATATTTGTAGCCAAATGGTTAGTTCTATGCTGCCAATAGAAATGTTGCAGGTTCAATCTTAACTAGGTGTGACAAAATAACTGTAGAGTTGTTGATATCCTGCTCATATCTGGTGACTTCAGTGTTCATAAATTAGTACTGCACCTGAAATTAGTGTATCATAAGTTGCTTCGGAGAAAAATGTCAGCCAGCATATTTATATTATAACAATTTATAGGTTGTTTGTCGAAATCAAGTTTTTGTTATACTTTGAAGCGGACGATGCACACATATGTGTGCAATCTTAACAGCTCTAGTCGTAAGTATTTTGTAACCACGCAAACATGTTGGCTTTAATAAGAACTGAGGATATTAAAATATCCTTTTTCTCATTCGTAAACCGCCTCAACGCTCTGAGAGAAAAGCGTTTTGCGCAGACGTGAGTGGTACTTCGGTTTGGTCTCGCTCTGACCACACAGTCCTCTCCTCCCCGGCTCAAAGCACATGTGGCAAAACCCAAACCCAGCGAGGAACGTTAACCTCTGCATGCACAGCTGCCCGTCTTCTGCTTTCTGACTTTTCATTTGCTGCACGGAGCCAGAGAGGCGGGACTTTCTTGTTTGGCACAGAGAAAAGGGCAGAAACATGGGTTCCATTTTACTCAACCAAAATGTGTGAAATTGTTGTCTTTATGAGCAGCGGGCTCCTCTGAGACCCGACGGGGAGTGTTCGAACTATCCAGCGTCACAAGTGCAGCGCTCGGGATCTAGCCGAGGAAGTTTTGTGGGAACGAGCAGACAGCGATCCCTGTATCGCAGAGGCTGTGCTTCCTTTTGGAGCAGAATAGGAGGAAGTAGGTGTGGGGCCGAACTGCTGTTTTGTTGTGGAAATCCTGGACGGGTTCAACGGCAAACTTGTGCTGCGAGGACAATAACCGCAATAACAGTAACATTCCACTGACTTTACAGGCCTGAAACGCTGCAGATTTGCCCGTTATGCACATGTGGAGCGTTTCTGCCAAAAGTCTCATAAAAAACACAATTAAACAAACAAATATGAAGTTATGACATTGCCCAGAAGAAAACTTTAGTTTCTCTTTCAGAGACTTAATGGAGTATAAACTTTGTCTCAGATGTTCCTTCAATAAATTGAATTATTCAATCCAGTGAAAATAAAAAGTAAAAATTGATTGAAATTATACAGTTGTTCATATAGAGTAAAAATATAGCTATAAAGTAGATTTTTCAAAGCGATGTTCAAACTTTCCTAGTATTTGAGTTGTAGTTCTCTGATTGGTTGATAAGGTGTTGCTGGGCAGTTGCTAAGGTGTTCTGATTGGTCATATTCTTTTTTTTTTTTTTTTTTTTTTTTTTTT
>NW_015552601.1:8811-18513 GCF_001515605.1 Sinocyclocheilus anshuiensis | reverse complement strand
TTTTTTTTTTTTTTTTTTTTTTAAGAAATTAATACTTTTTTTGAGCCAGGATGCAATAAATTGATCAAAAGTCACAGTAAAGACATTTATCATGTTACAAAACATTTATATTTCAAATAAATGCTGTTCTTTTGCAATTTTCTATTCATCAAAGGATCCTGAAAAATCCTGGTTTCCATAAAATTATTAAAAAGCAACTGTTTTCAGCATTGGCAATAAGAAATGTTTCTTGAGCAGCAGATCAGAAAGATTTCTGAAGGATCATGTGACACTGAAGACTGGAGTAATGATGCTGAAAATTCAGCTTTACATCACAGAAATAAGTTACATTTTAAAACGTATTCAAATAGAAAACAGTTATTTTGATTTGTAATAATATTACTGTTTAACTGTATTTTCGATCAAATAAATGCAGCCTTGGTGAGCAGACAAGACTTCTTTTCAAAGATCTTATCAACCCAAAACTTTTGAACATTATTGATGCAATTTAATAGTCAGTTTTATCATATTCCATGGCAAAAACCAATGTCTGATTATTTGGAAACATAACAGCACACCTCTTCTAAACAAGGGGCATGAATTGAGCTAACACTGATGATGTATGAATGATGTAGATTGAATAATAAACCACAGTTTCCTTCACACTTGATCCAATGAATGAGATTCAGACATTTCTAAGTGTTAGTTTTTTGTAATCTGGACTTGTTTACAGCTCTGAATCTCTCACTTACTGTATATGTCAGGAAAAAGACACAGTAGACATTAAAATGGCCTTTTTGTGGGGTAACTTGCTCAATGAGCCAGTACTTCACACCTGACAGCTAGGCAAGAGCGGCAGAATGATAAACTGGTTGTAAGTCCTTGTGTTGATTGAAAGCTGTTGATGTTTTTCCTCTTGGTCACACACTCAGACGCCTCTCAACCCTTTATGAGAGGCCACGGCGAGTGATGAATGTGAAGAGAAGGCAAATGAACGCAGACGAGTGTCGCTTCATCAGCATTCTCCTTAATTGTTTTTGCTATTTTTTTGTTGTTATTCATTGATAGTATTCAGTGAATTCAGTCATTAGACCAGCTTTTATGGTGTCTTTTTTGGTGTTTGAAGAGTAAAATATGATTTTAAAATAATCAAGTTTTTTTTTCACACTTTTTAATTAAATGGAATGTAAAGGAAGAAAAGGAAGAAAAATGTATATATTATGCGTCAGTACAACTATGTATAGTAATAAACAACAATATATTCCTGGATATATTTTTTACTTGAACATTTTAAAGCATGCAAATTACCATAAGTGATGAAGCTAATGAATCATTGAACCCATTCAAATGAACGCAGACGAGTGTCGCTTCATCAGCATTCTCCTGCGAGAGCTCGAGGACGCTGAAAGACTTGAGACATCAGTGTTTTTAGCTGTATTTATGCATCGTTTGAAGTGTTTGTGCTCGCGGAGATGCAGATTCAGTATGTTTTCAGTTTACCTCTCACGATAAGAGGACTTGGTGTCAAAGCTGGGCGGTATGACAAAAAAACACATTAAATATTGATTTTTATTTTTTTTTTAGCTGTGTGATAATGTTTGCTTTTGCAGCTTAGAATAGCATTTTATTATTGTATTATGCAAATTGTTGTATTAAATATCTACAAATCTTATAAAAATGAATTATAATTATTTATATTTGTTATAAAAAATGTATAAATTCCAAAATGCCAAAAATAACACCATAAAAGTCAGTCTGATGATTATCAGTGAATAGCAACTTAAAATAGAAAGAAAAGATAATTTAATAATGAATATTTAAAAATGTATATAATTTAAAGCATGCAAATTACCATAAGTGATGAAGCTAATGAATCATTGAACCCATTCATTGAAACAAACAGTTTGAAAGAACTGATTCGTGGCAATGAATCAAAATGGCCTGTTGGTGAGATCTTTAGGAAACATAATGGCCAAATAAAAAATGATTTTGTTTCTGCAACAAATGAATTTGGTAAATATTCAACGTACTGCTCAGCCTTAGTATCAGTGCCTGAGTGCTGTGTGTACAGCAGTGCAGTGCAGCGGAGTGAAGATGCATGGAGGTGACGTGCAGGGCAGGGTCATAGCAATAGTCCCGCTGCTTCGTCACGGCGGGGTCGCCAGCTGAGGTCAACTTTAATTAAGGCTCAATAACAGCGGCTGCTCTGAGAAGGCTATTTACTTCTGTCAGCGCTGACCGCCCCTCCTCCTCTTCCCAGCCTCGCATAGATGTCCGTGTTGGCACAACAGCCATGTTTTGCTCCTTTAGAGGGCCCATGGGAAGGAGAAAACTGTGGGAGCAGCGCTGTGCATCCAAACACGTGCGGCAGCGACACAAAAACACGCTAAAAGGCCTTGCAATCTCTCGCCGTTGTTTTTGCGGGGTTTTAGTCGTTATCCTTTTAAATGCGCTTTTTATCTCTTTGTCATTTAGATCGAGCGTTTTGGGTTGAAAGCGTTTTTCTGAGAGGACGTCTAGCCTTTTTTTTTTCCTCGCATTCCCTGCATGTTATCCCTTTTCTTGAAAAAGTCCCAGGCACTGTTTCATTCTGTGCGGTTGCTAGGCTGTGGTTTCCGAGCTTGCAAGCGCTCAGGTACGCGAGGACTGGAAAGTCTCACACCTGGATGTTTCTCCGGGGGGCCGCTGCGACTTCAAAGGACCGATAGTTCATGCAGATTCACCCTGTCCGTCTTTATTTCTTAAATCTGATTGCGTCCGTTCTGTTCGCAGGCCACGCGTTGATCAAAGACAGACGCCGTGGACCGTGTTGTTTAAACACAGACTGAGGGATTATGAATAAACTGGTGTATGAATGCAAATTCGAAGCATGCAATGACTTGCAATTTTCAGATCAGTGCACAGTGGGATGACTGACGCTGCTCACCTGTTTTAAAGCGCAGATGGATGTCATATTGTAAAGATGCTTTGATAAAGGCCTGGGTGATACATCCAAAATTATCCATCCATCCATCCGTCCGTCCGTCCGTCCATCGTCTTTTGTCGATCTATTTATCGCTCTAACTATCATTTAGTCGCTCTATGTATTGCTCTGATGCTCTTATCACTATCTTCTGTTGCTCTGTCTCTCGCACAGTTGCTCTATCACTCCATCTATCATTTTATCGCTCTATCTGTCGCTCTATTTAACGCTCTATCGTTTTGTCGCTCTATGTATCGCTCTGTCGCTCTACCACTCCATCTATCGTTTTGTCATTCTATCACTCAGTCATTTTGTTGCTCTATCTGTCACTCTGTCATTTTGTCACTCTATCCGTTGCTCTGTCACTCTCTGTCATTTTGCCGCTCTATCTTTTTGTCACTCTATCGCTCTGTCGTTGCTTTCTCTATTGTTTCGTCGCTGTATCTGCATTTCCTAAAAGCAACTATGGCCGCAAGTTCCGTCATTATCAGTAGAGTTCAATGGAACTGGCAACCATAGTTAGCTAATGATGCTTTTGGAAAACGCACCCGTTTTAAAATCGCTCCATCCGTCCCTCTATCTATCATCTATTTGTTCTATCTATCATTCTGTCTATCTATTGCTCCGTTGCTTTAGCAGTCGATTGCTCTGTCACTCTATCTGTCTATTACTCTATCAATAATTTTGTGGCTCTATCTATTGCTTTGTCAGTCTATCGTTCTGTCTGTCACTCAAGTCTATTGCTCGGTAAGTTTATCATTCTATTCCTGATCTGTCAGTCTATCTATCATTCTGTTGCTCTATTGTTGTATTGTTCTATTGCCCTATCTATCGCTCTATCTATTTTTCTTTTTTTCTATTGCTCTGTCTATCGTTCTATATATCACTCTATCTAATGCACTACCACTATCTGTCACTCTATCTATCATTCTGTCTGTCTGTCTATCTGTCACTCCATCTATTGTTCTGTCTATCTATCTTTCTATTGCTCTACCTTTCTGTTGCTTTATCTAATAATCTATCTATTGCTCTACCTATTGCTTTAATGTTCTGTCTTTCATTCTATATTTCGCTCAATTGTTCTATTGCTCAGTCATTCTGTCGCTCTATCATTCCGTCTATCTATTAAGGCTGGGCGATATAGCTAAAAAATGTATCAACGATATAATTCTATTGCTCAGTCATTCTGTCGCTCTATCATTCCGTCTATCTATTAAGGCTGGGCGATATAGCTAAAAAATGTATCAACGATATAATGTTTCATATCGTTCGGTATCGATAATTATTGACATTTTTTATAACCTTTTTTAAAACAAAGAGCAATATAAAAAATGTTTAAATTTAACCACTGTATTTTTAAATTACCCCAATTTATTGAGACAAACAACAAATATTTTTTGTTTTAACAATCAAACAAAATAAAAATTAAACAAATATATAATTTCTAATGTTTTATATGCAGATTAAATAGGTTTTAAGGAAACTTTTGGCTTGTTTGCCGAGGCCACAGGAGGGCGCAATGAGCAAAATAATGCAGCGCATTAAATTCAATTCAATGAGCAAAATAATGCAGTGCATTAAATTGTCAACACAAGAACTAACTGTCTATAAAAAATGTGCATTACGTATAAATTATCTCATATAAATGAAATATAATTTCGTAAATTGCATAAACAATTATGTACAGAACAGCATCATGTATTTATGCATTGCTTAATACAAAGAGCCGAATCGCCCATCACACAGATTGCCTTTAAAAACATATGAGACGCAGTGAAAAGGAATAAACCTCCACAAATTCGTGACGCGTTTTCTAAAAGTTTAAACTGTTTTAACTTTGCATGGTGAGACACGAGTGCAGCAGTCATATTTATCCGTCTAAAAAATGTGCTGAATTTGCATACTGTGTGAATGGCTTGGTTTCGGTTTTAACCCAATCAACATTTTCTACGCATTGAGCTACTGTATTTTTCTAATATTTTGAATTAATAACGCAGCAGTGGCGTGTCTCGTGGGCTAGACTAACAAAACATTAAAATGTCACTTACATCAAAACAAAATGTCACTTACATTATCATCTCCGCATTGAGCTTCTATATTTCTCTAATATTTTGAATGAATAACGCAGCAGTGGCGCGTCTCGTGGGCTAGACTAACAAAACATTAAAATGTCACTTACATCAAAACACAATGTCACTTACATTATCATCACCCCATCTCGCGCACCACTGATGACGCACCCTGACGCACCCCTAACATTCGATTGTACTATTTTTGCATTCAAATGCCAATGTTTATTTTAAATTCGACTTATATACATCAAATGCCAATGTTTATTTTAAATTCGACTTATATTCATTTTTTTTATTCACAATCTCCTCATCACAGGCAGGCACAGCACTCAATTCAGCATGTGTTCGTGTTTATGTGTGCTGTCTGCACGTGCCTATATTGAAAAAAATTTCTATCGTTATCGAAGAAGGTGTACCGTCGATAAATATCGATACCGTTTTATCGTCCAGGCCTACTATCTATTATGTCAATCTACCTTTTTGTCTGTTGTTCTGTCTATCAGTCTCTACTCATCTTAGTGTTAAAAAAACTTCAGAATCATGGTGAAAGCCCCGTAACATGCAGCTTTTTTATAAATGCATTCTAGTCTACTGGTTTATGCAACAGTGTTTCAATCAACGATCATTATGTTGTGAAACATGGGAAGTTGTCTGGTCTTTTATATGAAGGAAATTCCATTCAGATCACAGAATTACCGTAGACAGAGAGGACCTGTCTTGTGTTTTAAAATCAAAGCGCCTTATGCAATCGAAACGTCCCTCTTGAAAGTCTCGATTCATTGCTGTGAGTCTGGGAAGATCTTTAGACAGTCTCTTCTCCACGCTGGATGCCAAAGAAACAGCCCATAGGGCCGTTTTCCCATGTTGCACTGCGGCTCGAGCTTCTCTTGACGTCTCTGGCACCCTGTTCTTATAAAGCAATATTCAGACCACACCGTAATCTTCTCCTCAGGGAAGCGTGCTGAAAAGGGGGCTCAGCGTTAATGACATGCAAGCATGACATATACTGCATTAAAAACACGCAGCCTCAAATCTCCAGGGATCTAGTTATGATTTACAGCGGTACACTTAAATTCAGGTCATGATGAATAGGGATGTGAAAATCATACTTTAGAAACTGTCTAGTCGCTAAGTTGACTAGTTGAACTTAGGAAAGAAATGTAGAATTAGGCTGGTATAAATACATTTATAATTATAATATTAAACATTTATTATTATTGTTGTTATTACTACTGCTACTAAACATATTTAAGAAAAATAAATATTAATATTGTAATATTTCACTGAAAAGGAATATTAAAGAAAAATAGTAGAAAACTGTAGAAAAGTGAAATACTAATATTTATTTATTATTATTATTTTAAAATACTTATTTTTCAGCCCTACAAATAAGCACAGAAAACCTGGAAAATTGCATTTTAAATCTCAATCACAATCTTTATCAGAAAAGTCATGATTTGAAAATATTTTAATAATAATAATAACAATAATAACATTATTATATTTTATTAATATTATTACTATACTACTAAAAATTAAACAAAAAAGATACTATTATAATATTTCACTGTAAAAATTAATACTTAAAATAATAATAATCACTTTTTACAATTGTACTGTAAAAATAATTGTTATTATCACATTTTCAATGTATCTTAATTGCAGTGTTTACTTATTTTTTTTTTATCGTGCAGCCCTATGGTTAACCAATAGATATTGAACATCTAAATAATTTTTATTGCACTAAACTATCGGTTGAGACCTGCGGATTATATAATAATAACAGGAAGGTTGCTCACAGCAGGTGATTTTCTCAAAGTCTTTATAGTTTTTTTGTTGAAGGAGGTGAGTTTGTTACAGCAGTGCTTTGAGGGTGGCAGCGGCGGCGCTTTAAAGGGAATGTATTTGAAGGGATTGGAGTGACTATCAGCGTGTTAAAAGCTCTTCTGAGAAGTTTTAGAAGAAAAAGCACAACCATTCAAATTCAGAAAAAATCTAGATAAAATAGACTAGTACCATCCTGCTTCATTTTTGAGCTGTTAGTTGTTCAGTGAAGCTGTTTTAAACTACAACAGTCGCTTACTATATCAATTCAAGCTCTGTAAATATCATCATAAGCTTTGGATTTCTGTTCTTCTCTGCGTTTCATTTTGCTCCCTTTTTTCCCATTGCTTTTCTCTTGTTCAATTTACATATTCACAAAGAGGCCCTGAAGTGCTTCGCTGGATGAATAAACTAAAACAGTTCAGGCTTTTGAATTGACTCTACACAGCCATGTTTGTGCGAGTTCTCGGCCCCTTTCATGTTAATAGGGCCCTCAAGGCCGAAAGTGTCCTATAAGCCACTGCTTTGCAGACTTTGTGTCCTCTTGTGCAGTTTAACATGCATTGCCACATGGGAGAAGCCGAACAGTGCTGGCTCTTAACATCATGAATGAATGAAGCGGCTCGCAGATTCTTTCTAAGAGAGGAATTACTCCATCACAGCTGCTTAAAAGTGTCTTTGAGACGAAGCCAAGCATTCAGAAGGTGTTTCATTGTTTTTAGAAGGATGTGAACGCGTCTGGTTTGCTCATATGAATGTTACTAGTGGCTAGCTGTGTCATGTAGAGAATGCATTCATGCCGCTTTGGTGGCTTGTGTATTATTGATATGTAATGGGAGATTGTACGGTGATGTTCAGTTCATGTTGTACTCTGTCCTGAAAGTGCTTACAGTTGTAAGAATTAAATTACTTGTCTACAAGGGTGAATCTCAAAAAAACTATGAAAATGTTTTTTCCCCCCTGCACTCACATTCAACTTCTTGAAGATTAAAAAAAAAGATTTTTTTTTAAATTTTCTTGTTTTTTTAATTTTTATTTATTTATTTATTTCCTGTTTATATTTTACAACAAATTATGTCTATTTTAGGGTAAAATGTATTCATTTAATGGTAATTAAGCATATTTTAATTTCAGTATTTTTATTTGTACCAGGATTATTATAGTTTATAGATTATTATAAATCATTTAGAAATAAAAGTGAAATAAAATAAAATATAAATATTTACTTAAACTTATTTTAGTTAGTTGCCAAGGGAACATTTCTATATTTTATTTTTTATTTTTTGCAGCACTTTCATTTTTTAATTAAACTGAATCTGGGAAAAAACTAATAAAATGACAAAAACATAAAAAAATTACAATAAATAAATAAAATGAAAAATTAAAGTATAAAAATTAGTGCTGTCAAACGATTAATCGCGATTAATTGCATCCAAAATAAAAGTTTTTGTTTACATAATATATGTGTGTGTACTGTATTTATTTATTATGTATATATAAAGACACGTACACACATACAGTATATATTTTGAAAATATTTACATGTATTTACGTGTATGTATTTATATTCATATAAATGATATCATATATAAATATATTTAATATTTAAACGTAACATATTTTACTTAAATATATACATGCATGTGTGTGCGATTAATCGCGATTAATCGTTTGACAGCACTAATAAAAATAAAGGTTAATTTGAAATATTAACAATTATAATCGTATATGAATAATATATATATGTACTGATTTAATATGTGTTAAAAGTAATAACATTATGGTAATCCGTGTACTGTACCGCAGTAAAAAACGTATTACAGTAAATCTAATGAGAGTCATTATTGAGAGTAATTCAAATATATAGATTCAACATCATAATATATATATAATCAACATCAACATATAATACATAATCAACATATAGTAAACACACACACACAAATGTTTACTCCGCTATCTAAATGGGGACATTGCATACACACACACACACACACACACACACACACACACACACTCAAAAAGATCTGCACTTCCCGATGCAAACACCAGAGGGAAGCATGGATGCATCCTTAAGGAGAACACGCTGTTTTTATTACAGCCGAGTCTAGAAAAAAGTTTGGTGAGATCTCAGCAGATGAGACTGCAGTTGATGAGATCATATCAAAACATACAGACGTTCTGGCAGTGATGTATCAGAGCTGTTGTTATGGCGACAGTGATGACATCATGCCTCGGTCCTCAAACCCCACCCGTATCCACACGTGTTTTTCACACCGCAACTTTCCACAAACAGGTTACATGCGTGTTATATGGGTCCTATAAAGGTCAATGTAATAACTCCACTTATGGTAAGCATAATTAGCTAGTCTTTAGAGGTATCCCGTACTCAACCACTAATACCTTTTACTGACATCGTGAAAGTGAAACGTTAAACCGCTAATTAAAAACATAAAGCCGCTGTGCCCCGCTCCAGTAATTTGACTGTAATCTCTGTGTTTTGAAATATTCTGCTCAGCTGCCCTGAAATAGTCGATGGCATTCAGTTATCAAAGAACAAAGAAACACGGAGTTCAAAGTTCCCTGCTAAAGCCGGATTCAGGATTGTCTCGTTACCGTATAGCATCGTTACACGTATCTGAGATCTTAGAGCGTAAATAGTGTGCACTCCTAAAGGTCACAACTTCTGTTCTGAAAGCAGCGCATGTGACACTTAACGCATTATTCTGCTCGGATCGGGCCACGGATCCATTTGTTGAGTTTAAATGAGGGAGGCGATGATGTGGACCCGAATTTAAATAAGTTTCGGCTGGTTTCGTGAAACATATGTTCCCCCTTGTGTTGCGTTTAACAGATTGTCAATGA
>NW_015552601.1:5306-8755 GCF_001515605.1 Sinocyclocheilus anshuiensis | reverse complement strand
AGGGCTGCTGGAGTGACATGTTTTATGTTGAGCAAAAAAGTGAATTTCAACATTTACTACCAGATTTTGTTTTACAAAACAAACAAACATATTTTTGTTTATAAATATATCAAATAAACTATTAAATTATTATACATTATTATAAATGATTATTTTTGTTATTGCATTGAGCTGTGAGTGAATATCAATGTTTACTATGACATTTTGTTTTTGTAGCTGTATTTATAAGTTTTGTTAAGGTGATGATCATACTTAGTGAAGCATTCGAATGATAAATAAAAAAATAAATATGTATAAAAACATTTATATTTGATTTATTAAATAAGTAAATAAATAATATAAAATTATGTATTTATGTTTTAATGAATATACAAATAAATAAAATATAAAAACATGAAATAAATAAATAAATATTATTTAGGTTAAGAACATACTGAGAGGCATTTGAATGATTTATGTATAAGCATGTATATGTATAAAAATTATTAATTGTAAAAAATTCTGTATAAATATTATTATCAATATTTATATTGAGCTCTGAATGAATATCAACGTTTAATACAAGATTTTGTTACAAGGTATGTATAAATAAATATATGTATTTGTATGAAATAATGATGTTTCTTTTATTAATTTATGTAATTGATGATGATGATTATTGATTGATTGATTGATTGTGTTTTTCCAGATTCAGAATCAGTGCTGGAGAACGTTCTTGAACACACTCTGAGATCTGAGAGACTTTTTGGACAAAGGACTAAACGATCCAATCTATCTCTTTGTCAGACGGACGTGAAATTGATGGTTTATCTTTCTCCTAAATGCTCGCTATCAATCTGGCCCTTTTTAGTCTGACGTGGCGATGCTGTTACGCTGCAGCTCGTTTCCTATTGGGTGAGGGGCCAATATGCAAATGATATCGGATATCAGTGATGCTTTTAGGCAAATGGACAAACATGTCCGTCTCTGGAATGAGTGTGATGCTGGGAACAAGGTCACAGCTGTATCTTATCTGAGTACCATGTGATAAGATTTTAGCAGCTTGTGAGTATTTGGGTTAAAATCAACATGAAATTAACTAACTTAACTTTAACACATTTACTTTCTTAATTTATTTATGTCTGTAGTCTAATTAAACATGATTTACCAGTATATTTTATTCTAAAGAGAAAAACCAATCATCTAAATATAGTAACTTTCTCCACTTTTGAAAATCATACAGTATGTCACAAATTGCATTAAACAATAATATTACAGCTTAACATGTCCAGTCAAGTCCCAGCATTATGTTTATCTAGATTTCAATGTTTCTTTTAGAAATGAATCATTTCATGGAAGTTAAATGTATTACAAATGCGATTTCATGTTGTTTTTAAGGCCACATTATATATGACAAATCATATTAACCAATAACTTCACAGCTAACATCCAGCATTAGCTAGATTTCTACGTTTATTTCAGAAATAAGTCATATTTTGGAAGTTATGTACTGAATGCCATTTTATGTTTTTTTTTGTTTTTTTTTAAGGCCACCTTATTTATGACAAACTAAATTAACCAATAATATCACGGCTTAAGAGTTTCAGTCCAATCAAATTCAATTGGATGAATTAAGTCCCAGCATTATGTTTAGCTAGATTTCCAAGTTTCTTTCAGAAATGATTCACATTATGAAATTAGAACATAATACAAATGCTACTTCATGTTGTTTTTAAGGCAGGCCACATCATAAAATATACATCACATTACCAGTAATATCACTGTTTATCATGTTTCTGCCGAAGCGAATCAAGTCCCAGCATTACGTTTAGCTAGATTTCTGAGTTTGATTCAGAAATAATCACATTATGTTAAGTTAAATGCATTACGAATGTTGTTTTTAAGGCCACATACTTTTATGCAAACACACAAATAGACACAAATGCTTTCCAATGCAATGCAAGCACACATTACCGTGCATTACATACTAAGCATGCATTTCTTGCATTAAAAGCTATTTGGAAACATTATTTTAATGATTCCATTTGGGGGTGCGGCTTTAAGTGTATTTTATGCATTACTAGGCTCATGTTTGTCTGTTTCGAGCTTTGCCGTGCTTTGTAAAATTCTAATGGCATCTCTTGCTCACTAGTAGTGCAGAAGAGACGTACCTAAAGACATTTACCTACTCAGGCATGGAGTAGAGTAACAAGTTTAGAGAAAGGGCACATCAGCATACGGGAGCACGCTTTGCCCCCGCTGTAATTGGTCGCGCTCTGGCTGCTAGACGAGCAGCTGTAATTGGTTTAAATACGAGAGAGGTGTGTTAACAGCCGAGATGGTGACTCGGGGTGTGTGAAGATGGAAGATGATGCTTCCGGAGCGTACGTGTGTGTGTGCGCGCGCGTGTGTGTGTGTGTGTGTGTGTGTGTGTGCGTGTGGGCGCAGGGCAGCTGCTTACACTACACAAGCCGGCATCTGCTGCAGCCTCTCCAGAGGCGGACGACTCGCTGTATCAGCGATCTCTCACACACACATGCTCCAGTACATGCAAAGACCAAAGCTGCATCAATAAATGATGCATTTATAGGTCACATTTTGTTAATGTGGGACCTTTGATATGATTCAAATGATATGCTAATAAAGCTTGAAGGATGCACCGGAGGAATGCCTGCTGACTGTTCATAGATGCATGTTGCAAAACAAAATGGCACAATCTGATAGAAATCCACAAGCTCTAATCTGATTTGTTGGCTTTGTGTAATATACTGGAGTCAGATTGCACTGGTTTTTATTGGTTTGTTGAAACTAAATCATGTTTGCAAAGATGCAGTGAGCACTTCCTAGAAGAATTAGTGCCTGTCCCAGTACCCACTCTTGGTTGTACGAACATAGTGATGCACATTTTATTGGTGCATTATGTGTATTTTGTAAATCATTTACAGCTGCTTAATTGTGTTGTCTGTTAATTAATAGACAGTTTATTTGAAAGGGCAATGTATTGGAAAACAAGATGTGTAATAAAGCTCTGTAAACAGTAAGTTTGTCCAATCAGGTTATTAAAGGTTCTACATGCTTAGGCCAAATATAGGAAATATGTCATGTAAATAGACCAGTGGACAAGGGCAAAGAGCAAGTCTTGTCTTTGGACAAACCAAGTTTGAAAGGCAACATTGCCAGGCAACTTTTAATCAGACTTTTTACATTGATTTTTAATATTTAAGAATGAAAAAATGCAATAAAAAGTTTGAAGGATTCTACCAAATTAACCATCTCTGAGATGGCCTATTTTGTTTTGAAGCAAAAGTGATTATGAATAAGGACAACTTATGTGTACTTAAATGAATTATTCATGAGGACTATATATAACAGCAAAATTGTTATATAAATGTTAATCAAGTGCATCCATTCACAAAATAATTCACACCGTACACTCTAAAAAAATGCTGGGTTAAATATAACCCAGCGCT
>NW_015552601.1:0-5039 GCF_001515605.1 Sinocyclocheilus anshuiensis | reverse complement strand
GTGTGTGTGTGTGTGTGAAGCATTAAAAATTACATAATCCCATAAACATGATTGTGCTATATAACCTGTTAACTTACATTTATTGATTATAAGTATAAAATGCAATATTAGTATAAGTGTATTGCAAAATATTGAGATATATTATGATAAGTATTTTTAGGGTGTATGGAGGCTAAGTGGGTCATATTTGCATATTGATATGCAAATATATGCATTATTTTCTGCAGTTTCTATTTTCATGGTTTTTGGATAGTTTCATTTTCGGAAACTTGGAACTATTGGGAACTATTAAGCAGTTTTAACATGTACCAACAATGAAAAACAGAGGTCTTATTATGATTTCTATAAAGAGAAATTGATTTTGAAATTAATGCGATTTTTACTTCTGGAAACTCACTGTTGGGCTCTTTTGTCTATGCATCTATTTGCTAAGACTATTGCAGTATTATTTGAACAGGCTAATGCTTTGTTGCATGCCGGTTTGTTATTGTAACTCATTCAATTTCAGCTTAAAGTGGCCTTAAGCATCATGCAAAAATGAACTGTTACTTTACATATCAGTCAGACGGTCTCTTATAGTATAAGTTGCTTAGCACAAACTGTAATGATTCGGATGCATAATGGTTCAGATTCTCTTGTGTTTGGGGTGTGTCTGAGGTGTGTGATTGTAACCTAAAACAGACTCCAGCTGTATTCATGGTTTGAGCGTCTCCCCATAGGCAGCACTTTGAAGCTGCTGGTTTGGCCTTGCATGTGGGTAAGACTCATGAAATAAACCCAGTCTTCTCTCTCTGCTGCTCCCACACACACACAGAGCTCTGGGCTCGGCTTCCCACCTGGGGAACTATCTCCATATTGGCCTGAAAGCCTCCTCTCTCCTTTGCTTTGTTCCTCCGTTGAGTCTAATGCCTGTTGACAGACCCTGAATGACAAAAGCGTGCTGGGAGTTTCCCAGTACATGGAAAAACTCTGATCCGTTTGTAGAAATTCCTGCCACACGTGTTGGGAATGGCCCTCGGTGTACCTGCAGGTTCCTGAAAAACCGCAAACGCCGGGATCGTTTGAACGTGCGTGAAAGGCGAGAGCTCATGCGAGTCTCTGAGATCAAAAGAGCCGGTGGAGCCGTGTTTCGGGTGGGCGGCCGCCTCCCAGAAGTCCGCCTGAAGCTTCAGGCTCTTCGTCGGCTCCCAGAGGAGAACTTTGTTGCTCGGAGGTTTGCTCTTTCATAGCCTGGAAACTTGGAGTCCTTGGTTCGTTTAAAATCGGATTCTCATTGGATGCAGCTTATAAAGTCAATTTAGAAAGATAATGAGATTATTGTTGACATAGTAAGAGCATAAAGAGATAAAATAAATGTGGATAGCAGCTCAGATCATTTGAGTATTCATACTTGAGTTCATATTGAGGTCTGACTGCACAATTTAGTATCCGAGCACAGTTTGGGACATAATTGAGATTTCATATGAAACTTCTAGGATGTAAAGCTAAAATTAACGTGGGCAATGTGGCTCAGATCATTTGACCTTGGGAGAAAGCATTGAGAAATGTTAGAGTTCATATTGAGATCTTTGACTTTTGGTTGCAGTCTTTGGTTTCTTGGCAAATGTGAGCACAGTTTGAGACATTATTGAGCTAAAATGAATGTGGATAATCTTTGAAGAATTTGATGAGAAATGTTTGAGTTCATATTGAGATCTCTGACTTTTTCATATTTTGGTTTCTTGGCCAATCTGAGCACAGTTTGAGACATTATTGATATCTCATCTGAACCTGTAAAATTTAAAGCTATAAAATGAATGTGGATAGCAGCTAAGTTCATTTGATCTCGGAAGAATTCAATGAGAAATGTTTAAGTTCAAATTGAGGTCTGACTACACACTTTGGTTTCTTGGCAAATCTGAGCACAGTTTGAAACATTAATGAGATCTTATCTGCAACTTCTAGGATGTAAAGCTAAAATGAATGAATGTGGACAATGTGGCTCAGATCATTTGACCTTGGGAGAAAGCATTGAGTTCATATTGAGATCCCAGACTTTTGTATATTGGGTTTCTTGGCAAACCTGAGCACAGTTTGAGACATTATTATATGAATGTGGATTGCAACTCGGACGAGTCCCACACTGAAATATGAACAGTAGTAACAGCGATGCTTCCCCAAGCAAACACCACTAATTATCGTAGTAGTAATAATAAAAACATCAGTTCTGCCCCGTGTTCCCTCTGACATCATTTCCCTGCTCTTCACTGATACCTCATTTTATTTTCTACTTTATGTTCCCTCGCGCCGCTGCCAGGGAGACCATTAAAACAAGGTCCCGTCTGCCGCTCTGCCCTCTCATCTCACAGGCCGCCGAGGTATATAAACGCTGGAAGGAAAAATCCAGAAGGAGAAACGTCTGGAACCACTAATAACGGGGTCCGTGCTGCAATTTCCAGGGGAGGGTTGAACGTAATGAACAATCAAATAAAGGATTGGAAATTACAGACCTTTGGAGGGAAGGAATCTGAGGTTGCCCTTGGTTGTGAGAAAGCTCATCGTTCAAAGAGGTTGGCGAGAGGAGCGAGGGGCCTTGTGAAGGGACGACGGACGGACGGCCGTGTGTTATTTGTGTGCATTTGGTGTAACAGGTTATTATATTCCATAGTGGCTGTATTTCTCATCTCTTTCCAGGAATTTGACCATCAAATGCACAGGGGCTAAGGGGGTTTATATTCCTTTAAGTAAAACGCTTAATTGATGTAATTAGTGTGGAGTTCTGCCGCAGTAAATCTGCCTGTTTGACGAGGAGACTCAATAATTGATTGACTTTGGGATCACACAGATGAGTTTTCGGCTTGTGGAGATTTCACTTCATACACCGTTATTCTTTAATGCGCTTATTAGTTCATTTTCATTGGATATCCTGGATTAATTGTGTTTACATGGTAAATGAAACATGTTTGATGTCAATAATTATGGATATAAAATTTTTATGCCCTAACGTTATTATCATCTGGAGTAAAGTCAGCCAAGGGCCATATTCTACAGCTATGGAGCATTCTATATTAGTCAAAAGAGTTATTCACTATTTTTTCATGGCCGTTCTTATGTAAATGCCCTGTGTTGTAATTGGCTGACTGCTGTACTGGCGTAGTTCACATTTTTGTGCATTAGGACAGTCTTTTAGGTGCTGATTGTTGAATATAGGTGTATTTCCAGTGCTGTGCAAAAGTGTGCACCCCATGAAAAGTACATATAATTAGGTTGGCTTGAGAAAGCCAACCTACTGATCTGCTACTTATGTACTTTTTTTGGCGCGGGGAAGCTCAAGAACACCGGACACACAAGTACTCTGGCTCTTTTGCCCCAAGGCTGCCCATGCAGGCTTTGCCAAGCTAACATTTAAAGTTTGTTCACAAACTTTAGCTTCTAGTTATTATTATTCTTCTTAGACTAAATTTCTGAACGCTACTCCTCCTAGAGCTTTCAAGCTAGAACCACCAAACTCAGCCCAGCTCATCAGACTGATCTGTTCACATGTCGCGCCTAAAAATGCTTGGAAAACGCTAGGCGCGCCGCTTTCTGCTTTTTTCCAAAGCGGTCAGGGCGCTTGCGTTCCGGAGGCGTCTGCCGTTGCTAAGCAACCATGACCTGCCCTTTTTGGGTACAACAGCTTGACACCTATAGTACACCATACATATTAGTACCTTAAGAGTAGTAATTCGTACCCTTAAGGTACTAATTTGTAGGCCTACCTATTCGTGGTAAAACAGGAACAACTATGTCCTTTTAAGGTGCAGTAACAAGCTGTTGTACCCCAAAAGGTTCAATTGTGGCCCCTTATTTCCTGTATATAGCCTATATATCCACAACAATTTCTGAAACCAGACAACCCTATTATTGTATGGCCATCACATAAAAAATATCTAAATCCTTAGTCTGGGGCCGTGGAAAATAATTAAAGGTTCTCTCTTGCACTGCACCTTCACTTCCCTTTCCCTTTTCTTCATCTTCCCCAATATCTCTGCCTGCCCCCTTTTTGGGGGGATTATAGAAATTATTACTTTTATTTAGCAAGGATGCTTTAAAATAATCAAAAGTGATGATAAAGACATTTATAATGTAACAAAATATTTATATTTCAGATAAATGCTGTTCTTCTGAACTTTCTATTCATCAAAGAAACCTGAAAAAAATCTAATCTGTTTTCAACATAATAATAATGATAATAATACAATAATAATGGTTTTTGAGCAGCAAATCAGAATATTAGAATGATATCTGAAGGATCATGTGACACTGAACATTGGAGTAATGATGCTGAAAATTCAGCTTTGATATCACAGGAATAAAATTATTTTTAATGAAAATATTTCACAAAATTTTTTTTTTGCTGTATTTTGGATCAAATAAATGCAGGCTTGGTGAGCAGAAGATACTTCTTTAAAAAATCTTACTGTTCAAAACCTTTTGACTGGTAGTGTATTAAAACATAATTTCTAAAGTACCTAAATGTCAAAATTAGTACAATATTTTGCATACATGCGATGGTGCCGCAGACGGCAGCCTCAGTGTTTGGCTCTCTAGTGTTTGTACTGTTTTTGTTAGTTTTTCCTGTTTTTTTTTCTCAAACACGATCAGTTTTACCAGGGATGAGCTGCTGAACATTCGGCAGAACACATCACACAATCTTCTACCGGATTTCATTTATTCGGACGTTTTGCTGAACGTTGTAGTCGGCGGAGCTGCTGCGCTGATCAAGCGCTTCAGGACGCGCAGACGGGGGAAGAGAGCCGGCGCGCTCGTGAAGCTCAGGAAGCGTGGATTCAGAACGCAGGGAAGCGAGCCGGCGCGCTCGTGAAGCTCAGGAAGCGCGGATTCAGAACGCCGTTGCCGAGCATCCATATGGCGAACCTCCGCTCTCTACCCAACAAAACGGACGAACTTCTTCTGCTCTCCCGGACAAATAAGGATTTTTCAGACTCTGCTGCTCTGTGTTTCACGGAAACCTTGCTGAATGACGCCATTCCGGACAGCGCGTTGAGTCTCCCGGGCTT
>NW_015552600.1:325209-333374 GCF_001515605.1 Sinocyclocheilus anshuiensis | reverse complement strand
GCGCTATATAAATAAAGGTGACTTGACTTGACTTGACTTAAAGTGTTACCAAAACCCATTAACAAAAACTATAATAGTATATCAGTGGTGCTAAAGCAATATTTATCTGAACACAAGAACATGAAAAATTTACAAGTACTTTTATTAACCACAAATTATAATAATACAACACTACATTTATTTATTGTAAATATTAATCTGTCATTTAATATTAAAAGTTGTTCTAAACCTTTACATATAAATATAACAAAATAGGGATGCACCAACACCATATTTGATATTTACTTTCTGGTACTCAGTGATTAAAAATATGACCACGGCATGTTAGTTTATTTCAGTTGTTAACCACATACGGGTCACTGCAGTATATCTGAGCACTAAAACATCAGGAATCAAAACACATTATAGACTCATGAAGTCATTTTTAGTATTAAGTAAGTATTGTATCAGATGGTTTAGTAGAGGTTTAATAGTAAGTACACGTGTTGAGGAGGAGCGTTTGTTTTTTTCAGGTTGTTGTTCGTTTCCGTCTGTAGTGTGAATGTCTGTGAGTTTTACTGTTGATCTAATGGAGGCGTCGTGCAGGTGTGATGTATTTTTGAGTACAGCTACGAGTATCAGTGCATCATTACCACAGGAGCTCATCTCTTCTGCTCTACACTCATTTTACTCTCGTTCTTCTGAAAAACTGTCCCATACTTACACTGATCAGCAAAATTAAAGAATAGCACAACTGTACTTGATGTGTGAGAACAAAGCTTAT
This sequence comes from Sinocyclocheilus anshuiensis, assembly GCF_001515605.1. NCBI lineage: Eukaryota > Metazoa > Chordata > Actinopteri > Cypriniformes > Cyprinidae > Sinocyclocheilus > Sinocyclocheilus anshuiensis. The sequence goes on along the minus strand of NW_015552600.1, from coordinate 332,611 downwards.
TGATTCTTACAGAAGTTCAAATGTGCTGCGTAACTCACCACTGATCTATATAATGACTGGATTGCTCATTGCGCTCTAAACTTCTGTGAGGCGGTGGAAGCCGGAAGTGTTCAAGCGACCTTATTACTATTCCCTACCAGCAGAGAGCATAATTGACTGACAGCCAAAACACTGACCTAAAATCACCTGATTTGAAGCGTATCAGTCACACGGGATTAGGTTTTAAAATGTGTATGTAAATACATTTTTCTTTAGATATTATCTGCAATGTTTATGGTCTTTTTGGGCAGGTTAAACTATATATTGAAATAATTAAGGTGGGTGTGTCTGCTGCACACTTGCCGACACAGGTAACTGAGCCAACATAAAATATATTTCTTTATGTACCTAATTATGCATGAAATATTAAACATGAACATATATCCGGTATTAGTATCAGAAATTGATTGAAATATACAATGGACAATACAATACAAGCCTCTGTTACTATAATGTTGTATATATCCAAAGTTCTGTCATGAAATTCTAGATGGCGCAGTCTGATAGGTCTAACTCAATCTGACGTAATGATATCATTAACACATGGCGCAGCAGATTGTTTCTTTTTTTTTAATCAGCAATAGGGATATGCCGGTATCAAATTTTCATGTTGCGATTAATTGCTTATGCTTTTATCACGGTATACGGTATTATCATGATATTGAAACTCAGTTTCAAAAAAGTGTTGTCATAATACAGTATAACAGGTTTAATCACTTTTTTCTTATAACTAAAATAACTGAACACTAAATACAATGAAGCAATATAGAAATGTTTTTACAAATTTTACACACGTTAAAGTGCAAAGAATTATGAAGACCAATAGGTATCACTTTACAATAAGATCTCATTAGTTAACCTTAGTTAATGGATTAACATCCACAATGAGCAATAGCTACATTTGCTACATAAGTTATTAATCTTTGTTAAAAAAAAATGCAACTCTTAGTTCATGTTAGCTCATTAAATAACACAGTTGCAACTTTTGATTTTAACAATGTGTGTTTAAATACTGGAATTACCTAAGATTAACGCATGTTTAGATGAAGTTTTCATTGGCAGTTTATGTTAACTAATGAATTAACTAATGTTAACTAATGAAGCCCTAATGTAAAGTGTGACCGAACAATAAAGAATCAAAACACTGTGAAACAATATCTAGGGCATGTTGTAGTCCAGATTAAAATTGAAAATAGCCTATTAAGTCTAAATATTTTAGCATTTGGCGTTGTGATGAACACCATAGTGAATACAAAAATCTGAATGGCTTTTTAAATAATTTAAATACATTTCAGAAACAGAAAGTAGCACAGCTGCTCCGGGGTTTCCGGGGTAACGACTGCATTTCTGCAGTTTAGCGCCATCTGCTGTCAGAGAGTGAATGTGTGCTTTATCCAGAACGTCTCTCATGCACTCCACCATGCGCTTCTCATCCGTGCTTGTTTACATGAGAGTGTGCATGCATCTGTGACGCAGCATACAGCGGTGTGGTATTTAGAAGTGTCCATGATAACAATATCGTGCATATTCATTACCGTGATATATCGCATTACCGAATACCGGCACATATCTAATCAGCAGCCAATGAGCTCGCTGCTAAACATTCAAATACTAGGCTAGTGCTTGTGGTAGCAGTTGCAGCGCACTTCAGAAACCCTTCACCTTCCCCAGCTCCACCTGTATACATCTGTTACGGGGTGATTCATGTATGCTATTGTGGTTATTCATATACTGTATGTTACATGTGCAGAAGCAGTATTTCTTTCATGCTCACAGCAGCATGTTGTGGATGCATTGGCAGTAGCAAGTCTCGGTACCAGTACCAAACACATTTATGGCACTTTTCCACTGCGTGGTAAGACTCGATACGGCTCAGTACGGCACGGCATGGTTCGGCTCGGCACGGTTTGCGTTTCCACTGCAGTTCAATACCACTTTAGAGTGGGCGGGATTATTCACATGTCGTTATGGTTGCGCCACCTCTTCTACCACAACAAACTTTTTCATTCCGCGTTGCCCCATCAAGCTCTCGCTGGATCCGCTCCTCTGTTATCAACGAGAGGAACGTCTGTTCTTCCTCAACAGACAACAAAACTTTTTGGTTGTTAAAAAAAGGTGCCGTGATCAGCAGAGTTTACACATCACGTTTTGGTAACGGTACGGTTCACTTGGAACCCCAACCGAAGTGGTACTAAAAAAAGTACCAGGTACCAGGTACTGTACCCAGTGGAAAACCCCCCAAAAGTGAACCGTACCGAGCCATACCGTGCCGTACCATGCAGTGGAAAAGCGCCATTACATTGTCATGTACATTACCATGCTAAACCCTCAGAGAGTTTTCATGATAGTAATAATGTTGTATTGAAATTCAAAGCTTACCATATAACATCTTTGAAATAAAGCGTCATGTCTTTAAGTCCGTACCATATGTAATCAGCGTTATTTTTTAGAATAATTATGATGCAACATAAGCTCATTGGAAATGCGTGTCTCTACATACATTTTTGCAAACTGAAAAAAACTGTTTTGATTTATAAAGGCTAATTTTCACACAATTGCTTGCAAAATATAATGTTATGACTTCAAAACAATTTTAACATCCTGCGCGATTTGAAAATTTATACTTTTGAACGCTGACGTCACATACACAGCTTCATATGAATGAGTTTTCTAATTCAGTAGGTTTGCTCGGTAGCTCACGCGATACGTGGGTTTGGTGTAGGGCAGGGGTTCTCAAACCTCTCCATGAAGTACCCCCAGCAATGCACATTTTGTATGTCTCCCTATATCTGTCACACCCACTTCAGGTCTTGCAGTCTCCACTAATGAGCTGGTGAGTTGAATCAGGTGTGTTAGATAAGGGAGACATACAAAAAAAGAGCTGGGGGTACTCCAGGACAGGTTTGAGAACCACTGGTATAGGGGATATTTTAAGACGATAGAGCATTAACCCTCTGGGGTCGACAAACGCGCCGACATGTTTTGTGGCATTTTTTCTGATAACCCTTAAAGGAACTTTTTTTAGAACTAATTTTTGAACGTTGTTTTTGATCTTACGGATAAGAGCAATACATCAATCAAATCTGTATAGCAAATCTGTATATCAATCAAATCTTTTATTTGTATACACACATAATAACAACAAAACGTTGTGCTTTTGTAAAATAAAGAAAACAAACAGGGTGTGCTCTCTGCTGCCTCGGTCTCTGTGATCTTCATTTTGAAATGCATCACTAAAATTAAATGAAACTCAGCGAATACTTGACAAAAAGACATGAGAGATATATCTATAGAAAGCTTGGCATGTCTACTTTTAAACGAAGCAAGTCTTATCAAAAACAAATATTCTGTGATAAAGTAATCCATATGAAACCAACGCAATGTCTAGTCTTTCCCGTCTGACTTCATTATCTCTAATTAGGTCACGCCCACGCGCTACCTTCGTTTTGATATTACAATAGTCCACGTGAGACGCACAGCAAGTAAACGCCCACATCACCTCTGTAAACAAAGCAGCGAGACTTATCTTCAAGTTCATCTCGGCTACTTGTCGTTTCTGGAAGAAGACGCGCTGAGAGGAATAAGACAGAATTTACCTTAGAAGAAGAATGCGGCGGCCTGATCCAGCGGAGGAGATCATTTACACGAGTAAGTCTTTTTTTATTAGCCTACTTGCATTAGTTGTTATTGTGTTACTGTGACATAACTTGTACACATTTTACTGGTTAGACTTTTTCCAAACTATGATTCCTGACTAAATGTATTCCTGACTAAATGTATAATCAAGTGAAACATTATGAAGTTTCATTCACTGCATCTAAAGATCTATAGACAGTAATATGATATAAAAGTTATATGAGTTATAATGTTAATAATGTTAGAGTAAGAATGTTTAGACAAAACTTTACTGTGATGTTCGCAAATATATGTAGATGCATGGGCTGGCGCTAGGGAGCGGCTAACAGGTGCTCCAGCACCCCCAAGAAAGACCAAAGCACCCCTATACATAAAAAAGATGAAAACAAATAAAAACATTTGACTCATTACACATGCATAACTCGTGCAATGCAATACATTATGACGTGATTTGCAGTCGCACATTTCGTAATGTCATAGCATTTTATTTAAAAATGGATTGGAATGGGTTCCTTGTGCCAAGTAGGCCTGCCCCCGAATAAAGATTTTTTCTAGGCACGAGTCGCACATTTATATTAAGTTGATTAATATAATAACCTACTAAACCATCCTTTAATATAGGCTTTTAGGCATATTATAGTCTATTCCGCGCTCAAGCGCGCGCATAAAGGTTGCCGCAAAACACCGGCAAAAGTAATGATTAGTAATGATGCGTCGGGGAAAAAGAAGACATTTGAATTATTTATTACTAAACTGCTTTCTCGATCAGTGTCGGCTGCAAACACCGGCGCTGACTTTCCATTTCCACAGTAATGGATGTGCCTTTAATAGACAAATGCACCTTTTCATACGGACTACATAATTAGAGAAGTTTTTTACATTTTTTTATTTGAATTGGTTCGTTTAATAGTAGATATTTGAAGATATTTCTATAGCCTAGATTTATTTCTCATGTCTGTGAGCCGGTTCATTTTTGTGACGCGCTCCATTCATGGAGACTGCATGCAGAAAGCACATCCAAAAATGTTAAGTTCTTTCCGCAGGAAAAAAAAATGGATTGGAAAAGGGATTGCACGGGTGCCTCCATGTCATAGCCTACATTAAGCGCGATAATAGACCCTTTTCACAAGACTGTGATGACGCGCTTAATGGTCATCAGCATCGTAAATCCTCGAAAGTTTTTCATATTTCTATTTTTTTTTTAATGAATGTACATTTATAACACTATTCTTTGTATTATATCACCTTTGCATCAAATTACAAAAAAAACAGTTAACGCTAATGTGAGGGTGTTTCTAATGCAGCGTCTCTGGGAGGGACAGTAAATTTGACCTCGTTCTCTCTTCTGACTGCCGTTATCAGTCTCTCTCAATTTTTTTTCCTTTTATTGAAAGTCACGAAAACACTATCGTGGAGTTTTTCTTTTGCTATTTGAGCAAATGGGAATGCAAAAAATATATTTGTGGTACTCTCCCATTCACTGCTCTTCAAGTTAACCCAACTATGACGACTTCCGCTGCTGAGAAACCCGGAAATGTGAAAAGGGTCCATACTCCCAGTCTCCCACACTCCTCATGAACACTTGAAATGCGCCTATAGGCCTATAGCGATTTTATTATTCATATAAAAAAAAATAGTACCCTGTTTTGGTCATATTTACTATTAATTGCATAGGCTCCCCCTGTCAATGATCTAGCACCCCCTTAGCACCTGCGTTCAAAATTCTCTGGCGCCGCCCCTGTGTAGATGTTTATAACGTGCTTAACAATAATAATTTAGTTTCCCAGATATAAAATGTTTTGGTAGTCAAGTCAAGTCACCTTTATTTATATAGCCCTTTTAAACAATACAGATTGTGTCAAAGCAGCTTTACAGTATCAAATAGGAAAATAGTGTGTCAATGCAAAAGGACAATGGTAAACACTCAATTTTCAGTTAAATGCAGTTCATCACATTTCATCACACATGGTATTGTATAATAGGCCTACATACTAAGCATGCGTGTATTTATGACTATAACTAAGCTTCTGCTTGTGAAATATTTGCTCTGGTGTAAATGTTTTGAATGTGTTATACATGGACATTGGTGTTCGCGATTGTCTGAGGTGTAAATGTATCAAGTAAGCTGTAAATATCACTGATAAGTGACCCATCGACAACATATACACGTGTCCTTTCTTATCAGTGATGCAATTTATTATCAGCTATGCATAATCTGGTAATTGCTAACAACTGTATCAATTTTTGTTTAGGACTGTGGCTGCATCACTGGCATAATTGCACAAGAAAGGAGTGTCGATCAGTTTTCAGTTCGCTGGAAAATCATAATGAGTAAGTGCACAGGATAGTGTATTGTACATTTATTATGCCTACATGGTAATATTATTTGTGATTGATAGTGTTAAAATATAGTTTCTTTGTTATTAGCATTCTGTTGTTTTAATCAACTATGCATATACTAAAGTATTGTGAAAAATAAATACTAACGATGTTTTATAACATTCTTTTAGGACTGTGAATATACCACTCTCGCCTTCACCTCGCACAGGAAGGAGATGCAGGTCTCGTTCAGTTTTCAACTCCATTCAGAATCTTATAGAGTAAGTGTGCATTCACTATTTTATAGATGTTACTTTTATTTTATTTATTTACTGTATGGTAAAATATGTGTGCTATGTGGTAATTGTGTTCTTTGTTTCGATAAATTAAGTACTAGTATCAGTGAACATAACAATAATGTTAATAATGTAGTTTATTTGAGTAAACAGCATGCTTACTTTTTTATTTCAGATGTGAGAATAACAGTGCAAAAGAACCTGTTGCAAAGAGAGGCAAAGCAAATAAGCAGCCCACTTGGTCATGGAAAACAGAGACTGGTGTTGACATGTTCCACAGACTCTGAGATTCCTGCCTGCACAGGAACCTGGACCACAGCTAAGACCATGTGATAAGCAGTCATATTGTGAAATATTTTTACTATTTATAATAACTGCTTTCTATTTTAATATATTTGAAAATGTAATTTATTCCTGTGATCAAAGCTACATTTTCAGCCACATTTCTCCAGTCTTACTCGAAGTGTGTGTGTATGTGTGTATGCAGCCTGGTCTCATGTTTATACGTAGGTATTAATACGTAACATTTACAAGCACAAAACGTACATTTTTGTACGTTTTTATTAATGCTAAAACGTACAATTTAGACTTATTTCAACGTTTAAAACGTACAAATCGCCACGTATTTTTAGCTAAAAAACGTACAAATTTTTACATATCTTTTATATCAAGATATTCGTATCAATGCATTTTTATCATTTTATCAATAAGCGATTTAGATTTTTAGACCCCTTAACCTACCTCCAAACCTTAACTCGCCGAATAAAGGCTTGGATTTGGGTCTGTTCCTCGCAGTCGTATGGATTCGGAAGATTTGGATTACAGCGCACGAATAAAATTGTTTCATTTCGTAATTATGTTGCGTTTTTGGTGTTTTTTATAGTTCTATTGTTAGTCACAGCATGTTGGGAAAAAAACGCCTTTTGTGGTCTATGGCAATCAAAGTAAACATTATATATGACAAGTAAAGGTTAAACGATTGCAGAAATGTCATTTATTAGAAGGTTTAAAGTGAAGTCTTGTTTAACATGTAGGCATATTATTGGAGACGAGCTGGCAGCAGCAAAAACAACAAAACGAAATGTTATCATTTCATAAGTAAATGAGTAACG
>NW_015552600.1:309921-325050 GCF_001515605.1 Sinocyclocheilus anshuiensis | reverse complement strand
TATATATATATATATATATATATATATATATATAATTATATGGGGGGAATTATAGAAATTAATACTTTTATTTAGCAAGGATGCTTTAAATTGATAAAAGTCAATGATAAAGACATTTATAATGTTACAAAAGATGCTGTTCTGAACTTTCTGTTCATCAAAGAAACCTGAAAAAATTCTACTCAGCTGTTTTCAACATAATAATAATAATAATAAATGTTTTTTGAGCAGCAAATCAGAATATTAGAATGATTTCTGAAGGATCATGTGGCTGAAGTAATGAAGCTAAAAATTCAGCTTTGATTTTTCCTAATAAAAACTATATATTAGTTTTTTATAGTTTATAGTTCGTATAGTTAACCATAGTTAACTATATTCTAAATAAACTACAAACAAAAACATTCTTTCTTGTAACTCTTCCCTCTCAGTCACATACCTGACTGAAAGGCTCATTATGCAGCTCATTATGTGGGCCTTTGTCTTCTCAGGTGTGAATCACACTATTATTCATGATCATTCACGCCTCCTCGCACACAGGCTTTCTAGACAAAAAGTGTCTTAGAAAATGTAAATCAATATGTTGTTTTCTGTGAATGAGTAAGATGATTTTCACATCATTTTGAAGCAAAACCTCTAGGCTACAAGATCCAGTTTTCAAAAGTCTTGTGAACAAATGTTCTGTATGTGTTTTATGGCCTTATTTCAGTGACTTCAAAATTGTAGTTTTTCACTAACCACGCATAAACGTTGCTTTCTCAAAAACACAATCATGTACATACATGCTACTCGCATATTATTGCAGCCCAGTTTGTGCTGAATACAGTGACATAAATACAGACTTTAGCCATTTATATGTTTATAAGCAACTGAAAAGAGCACAAATGTAGGGCATGTCAAACATAGGCGGAGTTTCACATTTATGCTTGGGGGGCACCCACTGGCAGACGAGCCATGGACACTTTTTTTATATGTTCTACATTTCATATATTTATATAACATATATTCAACATTATAAATACAGAAAAAAAACAGAAAAACATACCTAATGCAGAAAAGCTGCCTCTTTTTCCGAATTGCGTAGATGACCACTGTCTTTCTTTCACTATCTCGGGCACCCACTGGCAGACGAGCCACGAGCACTTTTTTATATGTTCTACATTTCATGTATTTATGTAACACATATATTCTACATTAAAAATACATTTAGAATGAACAATAACTGCTGTACAAAGAGTAAAAAAATAAAAAATAAAATAAAAAAATAAACATACCTAATGCAGAAAAGCTGCCTCTTTTTCCGAATTGCGTAGATGACCACTGTCTTTCTTTCACTATCTCTTCTCTTCTGATAGTTTTTCAGTGAAATCGTTCTCTATGTGCAGTAAACAAAGATCTGAGAATCTGTCCTGTGCCACTGAAGATCGGAGCCAGATTCTCCTCATAACTGAGAAACTTATTTCTGATGTAGCCGAACCAATGGGCAGCGTGAGTGCAAACTGCAGTAGTCTGAAAAAGTTTGGATATTTGTCCTTCTGTAGCTTACTTCATCTTTAAGTTTCTCAAGAGTAATCGCAAATTTCACAAGATCCATTTCAGCTGTCACAAGCCGAGGGTGAATCTTAAGACTGGCGTACATGCCTAAACTGAATACTGCATCACACGCCACACTCAAGGCCATTGCTTCAAATCGCCTGTCCAATTCAGCCAGAAATTAAAGATCTGAGAATCTGTCCTGTGCCACTGAAGATCGGAGCCAGATTCTCCTCATAACTGAGAAACTTTCTGATGTAGCCGAACAAATGAGTAGCATAAGTGCAAACTGCAGTAGTCTGAAAAGTTTGGATATTTGTCCTTCCGTAGCCTACTTCATCTTTAAGTTTCTCAAGTGTAATCGGCGATGCGATCGCACATTTCACAAGATCCATTTCAGCTGTCACAAGCCGAGGGTGAATCTTAAGACTGGCGTACATGCCTAAACTGAATACTGCATCACACGCCACACTCAAGGCCATTGCTTCAAATCGCCTGTCCAATTCAGCCAGAAATTACTCAGTCCACCACATTTTTATTAGCGGGTTTATAAAAAAACAAAAAACAACAACGAATATTTGTTAACTTGCAAAAGCGGGAAAATAACGAAAAGAGAGTCCTCCCATGTCCTCTCAAGTTGAGAATCATGAGTTGCGACTCGCGAGGATATGGGGCTTAAATAATTAATTTAGCCCAAAACGTACATATTCTATCTGCTAAAATAATAAGATAACACAAATAAAATGAGAAAATGTTAATTCTTTAATTTTTACATTTTATTCATAGCTTAGACAAAATCATTATTGGCTCTCGTCTGGGGGGGGGCAGTGTCCGTCCCACCCCCACCCCCCTAAACTCTGCCTATGATGCCGAAACTTCTCCAGACGCCAGAGGGTTAAACTTTAGGACACTCCCCGGATTTCTGAATTCTGAACAGCCGCAATATGTAAATCAAGCAGCGTACTAAAAACGCAGGAATACCTGCTTGTACCAAAGTATTACAAATGTGCCACGGGCACTTATTAAGCGTGTGTTTTAGCGCCACTCTCTGGACATTTCTCTTTTAAACTTCCACGAAACATGCAGTAAGGAACGTAATAACGGTGCTGCAGGAATGTATTTAGAGGCATGCATTTCCAATGAGCCTGGGTTGTTATGATGTGTATTTTTAATGTCCTGATTGAGCAACATCTATTTTTGGACTCTTTAAGACTCTTTAACATTTTACATTACCATTTCCATATAGGGGTAAAATGTTATGTACGCTATATATGTTGAATTAATTATTAATTTAACCAATGTTTAAATCATTACCTGCTTCAAAATGGATGCTGTTAATGAAATCTGTTGAAACATTTCAAGTTAGCCTACTGTAGGAATAAAAACACAAAATTAGACAGTGAATAGCTGTACAAGGTGAATTAAGGTGTATGTGTATACAAAGCATAAATCTTTATTCAGATTTCAGAATGGGCACTTTGTCATTTGTAATACATATGTTGAGCATCCAATGCTTATGATGTTCATCTGATGTTTGCTACTGTATATGAAGGTAACTTTTAAATACCTAGGAGAAATCAAATAACCATTTACATGCTTAGGGCGTTTGCATTGTACGAATGTAGAGGGATACTACAGATATAAAAATGCTGACTCATTAGGTGATGTTTTCTCATTAAAATTGTCCGATTCCCTATAATTTCAATAGAATGTATGGGAATACTAGGAAATATGGTATTTGCAATATTGAGCAGTCCAGTTCTCTTTTATAGATCAGTGGTTCTCACATGTCAGGCACGATTGAGCTTCTGTTTGTCATAACTGATGTGAATCCTGAATTAAAACTGTTCATCATAATAAAGCAATCGAGTCCCTTCAGAGAATCTGAAATTCATATGGATTAGTATTACTTTTTGAAGCGCCAAAGTGGTAGTTGTGTAGACTGTCAATGGAGGGAGAGAAATCTCTCAGTTTTTATTAAAAATATCTAAATTTGTGTTCCGACGATGAACAAAAGTCTTGTGTGTTGTATTACTGATTTTTACAGATCAAGTTCAAGTTGTTTTAAGTATTGTGAGTGCTCAAGTGTGTTTAATAGATTGGTGCTTTTAGCTTCATGCTTTAGGGAGACTGTATTTTTATATCCTCCCAAAGGTCCTAATTTATTCTTAAAGAAGGCAAATGTAGCAGTAAAATTACAATGCTAAAACATGCTTGGATTTGTTAGCTCATATTTAGGCATAAATAGCTGTCGACTAAATTAATAAATGCTAAATTAATATACGTAACAAATTTTGAGAAATTACTATAAATTGTTAATGTAATAATTCAGATATCTGTAACTAAGAATTAACTGCATTAATTTTAGATCAATTTCAACCCAACCAAGGACAAACATGAGTAGTGTTTGCTTCACTACGTTTCGGTACAGTCCACTTCTTCTGAAAGACCTTCCCGTTGGGTTGCATCCTCCATTCCATTGTGACGTCCTGATTGCTCAGCGTCTGCTTTAACTAAACACAGAAACAACCTTCGATTACTCAGTGAATGAATTCCATGCAAACAGGTTTGAGGCATTTCAGCTCAAAATGAACATCTTTTATTTTATAAATCTTACAAAAAGTGCAGAAATGGGCAAAACTCAAAACACAAAGCATTGTGTAAAGACTGACTGACTCGAGTCTTTGGCTTTGTTCACTCTGGAGGGGAAATCTGATTATTTTTTTAAATCGTATTTTTTAGACCTGTGTTTAAACTGCACATCAAAAGTGGCCAGACCCGATATTTTCTGTTTGCTGTACGTTTCACAACTAATTTTAGTCAATGAGTATTAAAAAATTAACCTTGTTTAAGATGAGCGCCTTCAGTTTAGCTTCATCCACATTCTCAGCGGATTTCACCTGCACTCGGATCACCTGCCTGTTCCTCTTGACTGTGGGAAAAACACATATTGTAGATTTTTCTTAGCTTTACTATATCTTCCTTTATGAAAATATAAATCAGAGATTTACAGTATTTTTGTCAGCCAACCCCCTTTAGACCAAAATCAAAAACATTTACTTATATCTGCCCCTGAGATGTAAATATAGACGTTGACATTTGTAATTTTAGCTCATTTTAATTTTTATTTGTTGAATTGTATGTTTCATTTTTTTTGTTGTTAATTAGATGTGGTTATGTGATTTTTGATTACAAAAATTTAATTTAACCATTAAAATGGAATTCAGAAAAAAAATTTAATGGAAAATATATATATATATTTGGGATAAAATGAAATAGAATTTTGGAAAGAAATAAAACAGATTTCACAGGGCCCTACAACACTCAGACAGCTTGTCATAAACAATAATTTGTGAAAACTTTGACGTGACATTGATTTAAATTATTATCTATATTTTCCTATTCAGTTTTTGTTAACAAACAACAAATGGATGAATGTACAAAATAGCTCAGGTCAGACCTACCAGTTTTACAGTAGAAGTAGTAAGTCCATGTGCAATGTCTATCGTCAACTGTACGATAATAAATATTTAACCCAGCACAGTCTTCGTTCCACCGAGTAAATGTCTGAGTAGCGGAAAATGATGGGAATTATAATCATCCTGAGCCAAGCACAAACGTGACTGCTAATTTAGAAAAGTGATGGTCCTAGAGGGTTTGAGTTTGAGTTTAAAAATAAAAGTTAGAATAGCATCACACTGATACTGAAATAACACTGGTTTATGCTCTAAATTGTACTTCACCCACCTCTTAATGCCATTATATTATTGTCTTCATTTATACACTAGATTAATGAGCATCAATAAAGAGTGATTGTACGTGTTTCTCACCATCGTAACACACAAAATATTGTATGTCGGTGCAGTAGAAATCATGCCAGGCTCCTTTAGGTAATATGCCGACACACTCCTGTCCGTAACCATAGTTTTCTGGCTGGCCCGGAGCCCAGGACTTGAACATCAGACTCTCCTCATTATAGGACCAGCGCCAGCCGTTGATGTCATTGTACAGTCCTATCCAGGCAAAGCCAGAAAATAATTTTTCATCTGCTGCTTCTTGCAGACGCGTCCAGTTTTCATTACTCTGAACGGTGGCCAGGTCAATATGGTGCGTCCTGCAGTAATTCTGTGCATTTTCCCACGTCATAGACTGCTTGATCAGAATATACTCTTGTTGTATACACAGAGTTAATGACAGCAGTCCTGCAAGAGAATATGGTCATCTTATTATTTTTTCTTCTTGAAGATTAGAGTCTTAAGTTAGCTGGCTTTATTTGTCCCAGTCATCTTGCTTTTATTCTGACACTTACAGTTTGTTTGCTCATTGTTGGACAAGAGCTTGTCAAGTGACTTTGTCTTTGCATGTTTTGATAAATTATAGTCACTATAGTATTTCTGTCGTAAAGCAGTGCTCAAATATCATATAAGCTATTGATTTAAATCTTCAACAATTAAAGTGCATTGAGATTAGGGCTGTCAAAAAAAAAATCGAATTTCGAATATTCATCGAATTTAAAATAAAAATCCAAAAATACACATTTTAGGTGTGCATCAGGCAGCCTTATCAGTGGCACACGAAATGTGATGATAATGTAAATGTCATTGCATTGTAATGTTTTTCATAGCTTATCCAGTTGAACCCACTAGATGCGGCGCTGCTACGTTGTTCATTCAAAATATTGCAGAAAAAGAGAACCTATCCAGTTGAAGCCACTAGATGCGGCGCTGCTGCGTTGTTCATTCAAAATATTGCGGAAAAAGAGAACAATTGCAGAGAATGTTGTTTACGTCAAAACCGAAACCAAGCCGTTCAACACAGAACGCATATTTATCGCATTTTCTAGAGGGACATCTATCACCGTTGCACTCACGTCTCGCACAAGAGAGCCGCATCTTTAGAAAGCCATGTAGAATTAATGTAAGTTCAGCTTTTAAAAAACATGTCTCGAGACTTTATGCCGGTTTTTCCCCATCCCACTGCATCTCATGTTTTTAAATGAATGAAGTACTCTTTGTGATTGGTTTTCGGTCCTTTGTATTAAACTTTACATACATGCATGATGCTGTTTTGTTTCTAATTGTTTAAGCAACTTTATATGGTGTAACTTTATATTAATTATATATGGTTTATAAACATTATTTTAAACATTATGCACTTTTTTCAAAGATAGTCGTGTTATTTTATTCCTTTGAAGAAACGTGCATAAGTAATATTTTGCTCAATGTGCCCTCTTGTGGCCTCAGGAGAGAAGCCAAAAGCTTCTTTCCCCCTAAGTAAAATTTATGCCTTTTAAATTCGAATTTAATTCGAATATTGATAATATTTAAGTACAAAATTCGAATTTAGTTTTTTCAGCCATTTTGACAGCCCTAATTAACATCCTCTGCTGGTTAAAAAAGTTCATCCACATTATTATTATTGTTGTTGTTGTCGGCTGATTGTGCTGCAAATTATGCCGATTAATAGGCAGGCACATATGCGAGCAACTAAGTGTTGTTGTGGAACACGTGACACTGCCTCTTGCGGCAAGGAGAATTGTGGAGAAAGTGGAGAATTGTACGCGCTTAATTCTAAACACTCGTTAGGCAATTGATTTACACTTTTCCAATGTGATATGTAGGACTGCATGATTAATCGAATGCGATTGTCATGCGTATCTTTCTGTGAGGCACGGTTCTGTGATCAGTAGTAAATCTCCATTCGAAGGCCAGAGGGCGCTCTCGCTCTGAAACTCCAAATATACCCATCAGAAGAAAGGTAATGCACGTCGTTCCACTGACAAGCTACGCAAAACCGCTTTCATAATCGCAAACTGATTAAATCGTTCTGCGATTATGAATGCAGTTTGCGTAGTGTAACTACGGCTCTGTGTAGTAAATGCTGCTCCATCTGAACCCGATCCTGTATACCTTTGAGCCTTTACCCGGCGAGTTTGAGTCATTTATAATATGCATTTGAAAAAGCAACATGCGTCAAACATCTTTCCAAACATGAGAAGCATTTATGAATCTCTTGTCCCACAAAATACCACATTTAATAACATGTTTTATTTCAAACTCACTTAGCATTGCATTATAAATATACTTTATTATAATGAAAATTATGATAAGAAGAACTCAGATAAGTCATATACTGTCGTAGTCCTGTGTTATTAGTCACGTTGCATCAATGAGCACGTTTACATGCATGTTCTTAAGCCGATTATGCTTAATAAGCCGAAATCGCACGTAGTCGTAGTCATGTAAACACGGTAACCCGTTTTCTTTTTCTGCCGGTCAACACAGGCAGTTTTTGGCTGCTTACCCTGATTTCGCCCCGGCATGTTAACGCAATAATCTACTTTCTGTCAGTTTATTGAAGTGTGCATGTGTGATACGTGACAGGAATGCTCTGTTAGTGCAGATTTAAGCACATCTTCACTGGCTTGCCGACTTTCCACCCCTGCTGAGCCGCAGTGTCTTAGATGTGTTTTTCACTTACCTAAAGTGAATTGGAAGCAACGTTCTAGGCCTGAAGGACCGGGTGGCACACTAACTGTAGAGTGAGTAGCTAATATTTTTCCTAATGGGGTGTTTAGTATGTAGCTAATGTGAAATTTATCTTTTTCTGTTTACAGCCAGTGTAGACCGGATTCTCAAAGGTCAAAAACTGGGAAGACACAACAGAAAAGTTCTTCCATCGTGTGTGGTGCGAGCCATACGGGAAATATACCCTTATATACCCTTACCCACATATACGGGACATATGTGGGTTTCAAGGAAGCTGAATAAGCTTTTGGACTGATTTAAAGAAGAGAAGAGTAAAACAAACACATTTTCTTTTTTTATTTATTGTTTTTCATTGTTATTGAAGACATTTTCAACAAACCCATTATGTGGATATTGCTTGTGTTACTACTATTTTAATAAAATACACAAAAGCCAGTTTGTGTTGTGGAGTGACTGATATTTATTATTTAGAGCCTACTAAACAGGTTCTTTTTAAAATTGCACAGATAGCTTCAGTTGCTCTGAATCGTTTACTGGGAAAGTGTGAAACATAAGCCTTTCAAGCGTTGGTAATGCACTTTTACGTACTCTCACCGGTTTCTAGCGATTTGGGCATCCAGGAAATGCACACTTTACCACCATTTTAAAGACCAAATCAAAAACAAAGCTCAATCAATGTAGATTTTGATAGCTTTTATACAGTGTGTGTCTTTCTCCGAGTGTAAACAAGGCACGGTGCATGTGTTCAACGTCATCACGCCAGATCTGGGTCAGTGCTGGCGCCGCCACATGCTTGTGTCATTGTACTGTTGTGAACGTGCCTACACAAGTGACGCAGTAGAGACGAAAATGTGGAATAAGTCATTATTTTTGTTTTCTTTGCGTAAAAAAGTATTCTCGTAGCTACGTAACATTACAGTTGAACCACTGATGTCCAGTGTTGGGCAGTAACACATTACTTAGTAACGCGTTACTGTAATTTGATAACTTTTTTAGTAACAAAGTAATTTAATGTGTTATAATTTTCAAAATAGTAATAAGAGTATAGTTACAAGCTGAGGTCTCTATATGTTACCGCTGCGTTACATCACTGCGGACAGAATGCAGTGTTTTATCATCTAGATTGTAAAAAGGGTGTGGCACACGCACTGTCGAGTCCAGTGCCAGTGGATTAGAGACCTTCTGCTGCCATCTACTGGTTATAATGGTTATTTCATGTAATTTTAATCTTAAAAGTCTTTCTTTTTGCCATCAGGATTTTTGGCAATTTCTCATGTCATCTTCAGAAATTAAAAGTGAATCTTTAAAATGAATTTTACTGCACAACTGTAGAGTTAAAAAAATAATAAACTACTGTACTGTCTAATAAACTACTGTGCTACTGTTTGATGAAAAGTTAACCAAGTTTTTTATTGACTTTGTTGATTACTTCAGCACTTTATTTCACTTAAAATTATATGCAGAGTTCAGACTCAAAACAAGTGTTCAGGTGAAGTTCAGGTGATATTGTATATAGTTTTGTTCACTTCAGATCACAGAAATGCTGCTGGGTGCTACTGTGTGTAACACTACTCTTTATTTACTCTTTATTTATCTTTATTTTATTTATTATATTATTTATTTTATTTATGTAAGTTTTTATGCACAATTTTTCTTTCATCCAAAAGTTTATTTGACAAAGTCTAGATTTTTGATTACCTATTTTGTGTATTTAATATTTAGCGTATACATTATTATTATTTAACATATAGCCTACAAGTGCACTGATTGGAGAGGCTTGTGTTGTTCAACAAATGTTTCATTCAATCAATTTTGGTATCACTTCTTATTACTTAATTGTTAGGTTTTATGGAATGAAGGGGAAAAAAAAGAAAATCGGCCCAAAAAAAAAATGGCATCATATATTGGCCATCGGCTGCCCTGATTTCTAAATATCAGTATCGGCCAGAAAAAAACCCATATCGGTCAACCTCTATGTTTTAACAGAGTATTTAAATAATATTATTTTTCAATCCAGTAATGAGTATTATTATGTTATTTTAAAGGCTTGTTATTTTCTTTCAAAGAATTTTCAGTTCTTTAAAGTGAAAGGATGCTATATTATTGTTCACTAGAGTTTGATTATTGCATGGTTAATCATTAGAATAATTGGCCGATAATTACAGACCTTGTCCTCACAGTTTTTTTTTTAATGTCATATTTCTTTGGTTCTCTTTTTTAGATACTTGCATTAAATATCCATTGATTATTGAGTTGATTAGATTTACTTTAATTATCCTTGTATCAGTATTGCCTGCAAAGATCATGTTAAAATATTGCTTTGTGTAAAAAAGCGAAATATACAAATCTGGTCTAATTTCTTTTGTAATATCGTTACATATTAAATTTTTTTTTTTTATGTTATTTTAATGTTTTGAATAATGTTTTACCTGGAAGAAAGAGCAGATGAAGCAAAATATGGTCCATCACTTTGGTTTTTGTCACTGAAAAAAAAAAAAAACATGCTTTTTGCTGTGCAGCCAAATTATGAATATGTAAGAAAATAATGCAGTGAAATTGCAAGTCTGTCTACAGTAACAACAGGTAAATCACATCAGTAGATTAACAAAACATCCATAAAATGAAGAAATATGCTAATGTAATTTCCATTACCAACATTATGATGTGATTCAGTCGAGAAAGTGTAAACTTGCATTTGTTAAAGTACAGCATAATTACTAATCAGCCGTTCATCCCTAATGAATGAAATAGCACTAACCTGTTAAACTGCTCTGAGAGTGAACTGATGAAGTGCTGGCCTACCTTCAGTGATACTGAGTTCCCAGGAAGTTTCTCAAGTTCCCAATCTTGTGCTTTTTAAATGGGTTCATTGCGTTAAGAAGGGAATTTTACAGTCATGTATGCAAAGTGTGTCCTTCAGGTGTGTTTTGGTGGATCATATAGGGCACTCACTGTACGTCATGTAGAAACATTTACAGATGGTTTAATTGAGAAAATCCATTCTCCTTTTACAAATCAACCTCTAAAATTAACTTTACATTTGCATATATGCATTTGCATTCAAGGGACACATTTACATTTGATTGGGTCTTGCATTTATATTGTACACCAGATAAAATCACCTAAATGTTTGGTCAGAGCCATGTTTTTAATGATGTGTTTGGATATGCAATATATTAGAAATGTGTTTCTTGTTCCTTCAGGCCAGGTGCATTTGTGTAAATAGTGTGTGTTTGTGATTAGTAGAGTATGTTTTCAGATTATGCAAAATATAACATCTTTATTGACTCTTCAGCAGTTATTTTCCTATGGAAATGCTTGTAGGCATGTGCTTGGACCTTCTGGGAATTTAGAGTACAGAAAAAACAAAATATTTTATTTTTATTTTTATTTTTTTATAAACAAAAAGAGATAAAATGTTATTTTAAGTTATAATAGTGTCCAAAACTGTTGTAACTATATTTAGCATTTCCTCCATATCTCACACTATTGGGACTGGATTTTGTTGATGAACAAAAATCACTGACTCACTGCTGTTTTTGTAACTTTTGTAGCTTAAAAAATAATCTGGTTAATTTTGCTATAAATACACTAAAGACTGTGCAATGAGTATTTGTGAACATTAGAATGTGTACATTTGATTGTTTAATTTCTGAATTATTTCTTATTTGAATGCTTCTGTTGAATATCCCTTTAAATATAACAAATTTAATCAGTGTTAATTTCATTTGTTTCTTGTATTTGTTCTACTCTTTATTTTCATCGTTCTTATTTTAAAAGATCTGAAATGTGATTATCAATACAGTAGTTATTAATAAAATAATTGTTGAAAAAGATGTGATGCATCAAGAATTGTTTTATAATCAAATTGTTACCCAAAATTGTTAATCGAATCTTGAGGCAAGTGAAGATTCATACCTTTAGGCAACATATTATAGTGACTGAGCTGCAGATATCTTCTGTAATGTTTGGGTCTGTATAAATGTTAATCTATATATGATGTGTAGCTATAGATATAAAAAATGTGTGTTGTATAAAATCAGGTGAAGAGCAGATAAAGCTTTAAAGATACTGTAGTTTATCAGAATAATGTCGTTTTTTCAGTATATTTTGGATTGACTAGTTAACTCATTTCCCCTAGCTCGTCTGGTTTGGCTTGATTAGTGATCATTTGCTGCTTGTCTTTGAATAAAGTAACCTTGTGAAGGTCAGGATGGAAATCAGTGTGGTCAGGATGGAAATTTTTCAGTCGGCTGGGTTATTTGATGTAGCCTATTTGCTGTGTAGCAGAAACTACTGCTTAAAAAAATGCAAGAATAAATGTATTCACATGGCCTCATCAGGTTGCATGTTTCACCATGGTCCTTGGTGATTCATAAAATGCAAGTCAGCAGTAGGCCGTCAGAGAATTAAAAAAAAATCATATCAGGCAACACACAATTAATACCCATGGCTCCTGATGATATATGAAGTGAAACAATTGTTCTGTTCAAGAAACTGAGCATTATTTACAGCATTATTACCTGTAATCCAGAGCGTAATCCAGGATAAACCAGTTCACCAAATCAGACTGAATTTTCTGAAACAGTTCCCGTCTCAAGCAGAAGCCTGACAGTCAGTGCGACTGGAAATGAGCCAAAATAACGGTGTATCTGATCCTGTGATGAATGAACTGATTCAGCGCTCCAGCTCCTCCAACAGTCACTGAACTGAGGAAACAGTTTGACTCGGACTGAAGACCGATGAGCCGCTGATATACGCATACTTGAATGAAGGGGATAAATTAATGTTTTTATGTTTTTTTCATTGTTTGTTAGAAAGGTGAGCTGATGAAGACTAGTTTATTTAATTGTTATGCTTTAGACATGTAAAAAAAAGAAATCCACATTTCACATCATTATTGGCTGTTTTGATAGTGTAATTGTATATACGTGACATCATTGCATGGTTATGTAGGTTAAATATTACAATAATAATTAATTGAACCAGTTCATTGAAATTAACCAGTTCGCAGAAAATAATCCTATTTCCCCCATTTGCCTGAGGCTCTGGATTACATGTAATAATGTTGTAAATAATGTTCAGTTTCTTGCACAGACAAATCGTTTCGCTTCATAAGACCTCAATGTATCGTCAGGAGTTACAGGGATTAATTTTGTGTTGCCTGATATGCTTCTCTCGCTGTCTTTTTTTTTTTTTTTTTATTCTCAGACAGGCAGCCGCTGACTTGAATTTTATAAATCACCAAAGAACATGGTTTCAGCTAAAAATCTTCTTTACTTTTCTAATGAAGAAAAAAAGTTGCCTACATCTTGGATGGCCGGAGAGTGAAAAAAAAAAAAAATAACAGCATTTATTTTTTATTTTTGGTTGAACAATTCCTTTAATTCAGCATGTGTCATGTAGTTACATTTTCAGAAATAAATGTTATTTTGCATCTTAATTTTGTGTTAAAATGTCTTGGCATTTGGAAGTCTGATCAAATAGCGAGTTAAGAAGATCAAGAAACTATTGAAATTACTTGTGGTTTACACAGTCCTTCTCACTGGAAATGGAAAGTCAGGTTGAGTGCATTACATTGTGGGATGCCACCGTTTTCCATACAGTGTGCCGTTGTTGCATAACGACAAATTCAAGTACCAGTTTACAGTTATTTTCCATGAATTAATTTTGTTGCCTGAACAGCATGATCGAAGCTGAAGGCAGGTGGAGCTCAGAATGATCATATGATGTTTCTTCAGTTCTGCTCCTGAAGATCTGCTTTCCTGAAAGCTTGAGCTGCAATCATATTCAAATACATCTGAACCTGCTGATGAAGATCTTCAGGAACAGGACTGCTAGTTGCCAAAAACATTTCTCATTTTAACTTGAAGTACTAAAACTAATACTAAATAAACTAAAACTAATAAATCAAAAGTTATAAATACTATAAAGACACATTTAAGAAAAAACGAATAAAAATGACAAACACAACATAATTACAATAACTAAAACTTTAAAAGTGAAAGCAGAATATATATCTATCTCTATCTATGCAGTTTTAGCGCAAATACTGAACTTGTGAGACATCATGATATATTAAAGGGGTGGTCGAAAATTACGACATTGAAAGTTCAATGCAAATTGATATATTGTCTTTTAAAATTATGGCAGTTTAATGCCATACAAAAACGGCTCATATTCAGATCAGCTCCAACAATGAACTGTTCCAACAAATATTGTTCTCATAGCTACAAGAGTTAAACACGGACGTGCACACGGTTGCCGTGGATAGCGAGCAATACTTGCTGGCAACCACTTCTTACTGTTACAAAATAAACAATTACTTTACAAAAATGCTACAACGTACAAGCAGAATGTATTCTGCTTTATTAAAGCTTTAATCAGGATAAAACCATATATTAGAAGCTTACATAAGCAGTAGCATTTACAAATAACAGCATATCTAAAAGTATGAGAGAACAACAAACAAAAAAACATGCAATTCTGACTCGTCCTGTAAGAGCCGTGCTTGCACAGGTTCTGCACGATTCTCTTCACTAATATTCTCTGGGTCTCAATCGGGCTCAAACTGATAAGGCAAGGCAAGGCAAGTTTATTTATATAGCACATTTCATACACAATGGCAATTCAAAGTGCTTTACATAAAAGGAAGTAAAATAATCATTTAAAAAATCACAACAATAAAAACAAGGAATTTAAAACCTACTGTTAGTGATGTGCTCTTAACACAAACAAAATGATTTTTTTTAAAATGAATTAAAACAGTTAAGAATAGAAAATGATTATACATAGAATACAATGCAATCAGTTCGGACGTAACACAGTGCTCATTCAATAAATGCACAGCTAAACAGATTCGTTTTGAGTCTGGATTTAAATGTGACTAATGTTTTAGCACATCTGATCTCTTCTGGAAGCTGGTTCCAACTGCGGGCAACATAATAGCTAAAAGCAGATTCCGCTTGTTTTGTGTAAACCCATGGTATTTCTAACTGACTCAATCCTAATGATCTGAGTGGTCTGTTAGGTTTATAATCAGTGAACATATCTGCTATGTATTTAGGTCCTAGGCCATTGAGTGATTTATAAACGAGTAAAAGTACTTTAA
>NW_015552600.1:282976-309800 GCF_001515605.1 Sinocyclocheilus anshuiensis | reverse complement strand
TAGACCCCTAGAGTCAAGGTATGCATTCACCTTGAGAACTTCATCTTTGTTTCCAAATGCAATGACTTCAGTTTTCGCCTTGTTTAACTGAAGAAAGTTCTAGTACATCAAACTGTTAATTTCATCAATGCATTGGCAGAGGGAGTCAATGGAGCTGTAGTCATTTGGTGATAAGGCTCGGTAAACCTGGGTATCATCTGCATAGTGTGATAGGCAATTTGGTTATTTCTCATTATTTGACTTAGTGGTTGCTTCAAAAACAGACATAGTAACTTCTTTTTGAAATTGCGGTCGAATCTGTCTGACCTCTGCATAACTTGAGACTGTGCTAAACACCTTTCTGATATTATTGATCTTCTCAGAAAATAAGGATTTTGACTTGGTGGGGTTGTTAGTCTCTCGACAGTAGCAAAAAGAGTGCGAGTGTTGTTTAAGTAACTGTTTATAAGGTTTGCGAAGGAGGTCTGTCTAGCTGTGGCTAGTTTCACATTGAAAGCATGAATCTTCTTATTGACTTTTACAGGAGCAATATCATCAATAACATTCTTAACTTTTGAGTTAAAGGAATCAAGGAGAAGATCAACAGATTCTGCAGAGATGCTTGGTGTTAGAGATATAGACTTCATAAATAGCACACTATTGTTCTCGTTAATGTATCTCTTTCTGACAGAGACAGATCTAGATTCAGTGGTAGCAGAGATCAGTATATCAATGAAAATACAGAAGTGATCAGAAATGTTTAGACCTCTACTGATGAGTAAATCTAGAGTGTGTCCTCGACTCTGTATGGGTCCATGCACATGCTGAATCAGGTCAAAAGTGTTTAAAACAGTTATAATTTATTTTGTAGTTTTGATTTCTGATTTCTGATTTTTTATTTGAGAGCATTATCTATGTGAATATTAAAATCCCCTTAAGAAATATATGCTTGAACTTTTCAGTTTCTAAGCTATTTTATTGAGAAATCACAGAACAGTGTTGACAAAACATCTCTGCGCTGAATGATTCTGTGCGCGTGATGTACGCGCTACCGTCTGTAGCCTATTTGTGTGCATTACAGTGCAGCAGCGCATTAGATTAGAACGGCGATTAACTTACCTGTACAATAAGCTGTTTAAAACGTGAATTCTTCTGTTCAATTTCGAGCATCTAGTAATATAATCACACATGTCTTGTGGAGCGCTTTCAGAGTATGCATTTATTTGTCATTTGAACTGTTTGGAAACGGAGCGTAAATGTGGAAGTCCTTCCAAGATTTCTAATCCTGTTGCGCCCTCTATAGGACCAGCGACTAGTCGACGTCAAGCTTAAAGCGTCATGGCAGAGCATTGAAGTAGACTAGTCGATTAGTCGGTACAACCCCTAGTGTGGAAAAGTCTGAAAGAAATCACCAATTACAAGACACCATCTTGTTCTATTTTTTTTTATCTGTTTTTTGTTCTGTCGCTGTCATTCTGTTACACTGTGGAAGCTCCTGTCACGAAAACAAATTCCTTGTATGTGTAAACATACCTGGCAATAAAGCTCATTCTGATTCTGATTCTGATTCTGATAATAGGCTGCAGAAGTGGGTCAGCCGATATGTCAGCCGTATGTCTTGAGAAGGCCTTAGACTTTCTATCACGTGACAAAACAGAAATAGAGAAAGCTAAAGGCACACTGGGTTCCCGCTTGTTTGGTAAACATTTGTGAACGTTGCTGCTATTGTAGTGGGCACACGACACATATCACTGAGAGCTGCTATTAGTTGTTTTTTGTTCACCAACAGCAGATGGAGGAGGGTTTGGGCCCTAGCGTTGTGGCAGAGGCCGGAGAGCTCTCACAGGAGGAGGAGGACGAGCTGGGCCCACAGGCTTTGGTGGTTGCGGGACCCGCCTTTTTTAGTTGATACCTGGGGGCTTGCAGCGAAAGAGTTGGAGAGTTTGGTCCCAGCATACACCAGTTCCTCAATTTTCTGTGAGAAGCTTAGAAGTGGAGATGCTGGAGAGAGGGATAATATGTCTGCTGAGCGGGGCTCTGGCTCTGGTGTTTCAGATAAGCAATATTGATGACGCCATTGTTTACAATACAACCAGAGCACATGCACTCAGGTGAGGGGCGTTTCTGTAGGCGGTTTAGCCAATCACAACACACTGGGCCAGCTAACCAATGGCTTCTTAAAACCAGGAAATCATCAGAGCGTTTATCGGAGAAGGGACAGAACGGTGTAGAATAAAGGTAAATTATGTGAAAAATAATGTGTTTTTTTTTAAACGAAGCATTAACACATGTTAGACTGCACCCCATAAACACAATCAAGCTTAGAACAAAAAAAAAACAATCAACCATTCCTTTAAATACAGCCTAATTGCACAGCATCTGCACACATCTATCTTACTTGAACATACCCATCACTAATGGCATGCTGGTTTCCTTTGCATTGAAGCAGTAGCAAAGAGTAAAAAAAAAGTGTCTACACCGGATGCGAGCGGAGCGATGCGACGTGACAGAATACAATAGAACCCATTATAATCAGTGATGCTGTCTACATGCACTGGATGCGTCGCGGCATGACCCGACAAATCCCTGACAGTAAACTGATGCCTCGTTCTATTTATGATGTAACCTACTGACACAAAATAATTGGCAGCAGTTGTTTTGTCGCGTCCATTGTATACAGCCTAAAGCTGTTGGTTTATTTCCTTTTTTTCTTTTTTGGCTAGTAGAAGTTATGAATGGCCGGTAACTTAAAAATGTAATAGCCAAATTGGCTGGTGAGTGAAAAAGTTAATTTCAAAACTTATTAACAAAAATGATAAAAGTATATCAGTGGTGCTAAAACAACATGAACACAAGAACATGAAATATGTATGATTACTTCCATTAGACACTTTATTACAAAGAACAACCATAACCACAAATTAAAAGTTACAAGTTTTTTTTTCTAAATCTTTACATATAAATATAACAAAACAGAGATGCACCAACACCATATTTGATATTTACTTTCTGGTACTCAGTGAATAAAAATATGACCACCGCATGATTGTTTATTTCAGTTCTTAACAGGTCACTGCAGTATATTTGAGCACTAAAACATCAGGAATCAAAACACATTATAGAATTGTAAAGTCATTTTTAGTATTGGTTAAGTATAGTTTCAGATGGTTTAGTAGTGGTTTAATATTTCCAGTACATGCGTTGAGGAGGGGCGTTTGTTTTTTTCAGATAATTTCTTTCATTTTCTGTCTGTAGTGTGAATATCTGTGAGTTTTACTGTTGATCGGATGGAGGCGTCATGCAGGTGTGACAAACACCAGTGTTTACGAGTATCAGTGCATCATTACTGCTGGAGCTCATCTCTTCTGCTCTACACTTACATTGATCAGTGAACTTAAAGAGAAGTTCAGCTGTACTTGCTTGATGCGTGATAAGAAAGCTCATTGATTCTTATGGAAGCTCAAAAGGCTGTGCAACACACGAGAATGAACCTCATTGGTTTTCACATGTCAAGTATGCTTGAGCTTCCGTTTGTCATAACTGAATTGTGCTTTGATTCATGAATGAAAACTTAAATTAAATCTGTTCACCATATACAAATTATCTCATATAAAGAGTGTCTCTTCAGAAAATCTGGACTAAACTGCTCAATTCATATGAATTAGTATCGTTGTGTAGAATGTCAATGGATTTCAGATTTCACTAAAAATATCTAAATTTGTGTTCTGAAGATGAACCAAAGTCTTGCATGTTTTATTACAGTTTTATTACGGATATAAAGTTGTTGTCTTAAATATTTTGAGTGCTCAAAAGTGTTTAATAGGTTGGTGCTTTTAGCCTCATGCTTTAGGGTGACTGCATTTTTATACCCTCCAAAAGGTCCTAATTTATTCTTAAAGAAGGCAAATATAGCAGTAAAATTACAATGCTAAAACATGCTTGCATTTGTTAGCTCATATATAGGCATAAGTATCTGTCGACTAAATTAATAAATGCAAAATTAATATGCGTAACAATTTTTGAGAAATTATTATAAATTGCTAATATAATTTCATAATTCAGATATTTGTAACTAAGAATGAATTGCATTAATTGTAGATACATTTCACCCCAAAGAAGAACAAATATGAGTAGTGTTTGCTTCACTATGTTTTTGTCCAGTCCTGTTCTTCTGAAAGACCTTCCCGTTGGGTTGTGTCCTCCATTCCATTGTGACGTCCTGATTGCTCAGCGTCTTCTTTAACTAAACACAGAAACAGCCTTCGATTACTCAGTGAATGAATTCCATGCAAACAAGTTTGAGGAATTAACATCTCTTACTTTATAAATCTGACAAAAAGAGAAAAAATTAGCAAAACTCCAAACACAAAGCATTGTATAAAGACTGACTGACTCGAGTTTTTGGCTTTGTTCACTCTGGACGGGAAATCTGATTATTTTCTTAAAAAGTTTTTTTTTTTTTTTTAGACCTTTGTTTAAACTGCAAATCAAAAGTGGCCAGACCTGATATTTTCTGTTTGTTGTACATTCCATACTAGTGTTGGGCGATATGCTCAGTTGTCATATCATCCTATCGTCAGGCTGTGAGATCGCCAAAACTTGATATTATCGTGCTAATTTATTTAATAATTTATTTACTTAGTTTCATTGCCGGAAAGTGAACCAACTCCAGCATAAGGATAAAAGCAGCCTGATGTTTTTAATATGACTGAATTTGTATTTAACATAATAATTTAATAGAAACGCTGTAAGTTACAAATTATAATGATTACATTTCTTCAGTTATTCAAAAAGCAGCTTCAGAAAATGAGCAAAGAACATTTACGTTACCAACGAACATCATCAATGACTAGTGTGAGTATATGCACTTTAAAAAAACACTCCCGTTATAATCAGTGAAGCTACACTTTATGATGAATAAATCTCTTATATTGCACGTATATCTCTGCACTTTGTTGTTTATGATGAGAGAATTTGAGAGAGCAGAAGTAAGTCAGTGAGCGTGTCTGCTCAACAGCAAAACTGCTGTTTCAGCGATGACTCATCTGAACGCCTCTGATTGGCCATTGCATTCGTAATGTCAACGGAATCGTGTGTGATTGGTTATAACGCATAACACTGTAAAAACGCGGATAAAGAAATATGACTAATGACAAATAAGCCCTAAAATGAAAAAGATAGCATTACTAGCCTGATGATGATAATAATAATAATCATCATCATCTTGCTGTCATCGATACACGATATTATTGGCACCACCTTATTTGACACCTAATTTTATTATATAAAATGTATCAAATTAACCTTGTTTAAGATGAGCGTCTTCAGTTTAGCTTCATCCACATTCTCAGTGGCTTTCACCTGCACTCGGATCACCTGCCTGTTCCTCTTGACTGTGGGAAAAACAAATATCGCATATTTTACTTAGTTTTACTATATCTTACTTTGTGAACATATAAATCAGGGATTCAGTCTTTTTGTCAGCCACACCCCTTTGATAATAAAAAAAAAAAAAAAAAAAACATATACTTATACAGTACCTGCCCCAGAGATCTTTTTTGCTAATTTTTTGCTGTTGAATTATTGTATGTTTCAGTTTTTTCAGTTAATTAAATGTGCTTTTTGATTACAAAAATGTCATTTAACCATTAAAATGGAATTCAGCAATTGTATTGGGAAAAAAAGTATATTTGGGATAAAATAAAATGGAATTTTGAAAAAAATAAAAAATAAAAATAAAAAAAATCATAGGGCCCAACATCCTCATAAAAAATAGTTTGTGAAAATGCTGTGACTTTGATTGAAATTCTTATTTACATTTTCCTATTCATTT
This sequence comes from Sinocyclocheilus anshuiensis, assembly GCF_001515605.1. Taxonomy (NCBI): domain Eukaryota; kingdom Metazoa; phylum Chordata; class Actinopteri; order Cypriniformes; family Cyprinidae; genus Sinocyclocheilus; species Sinocyclocheilus anshuiensis. The sequence goes on along the minus strand of NW_015552600.1, from coordinate 303,988 downwards.
TTTGTCAACAAATAACAAACAAATAAATGTACAAAATAGCTTGGGTCAGACCTACCAGTTTTACAGTAGAAGTAATAAGCCCATGTGCAATATATATCGTCAACTGTACGATAATAAATATTTAAACCAGCACAGTCTTCGTTCCACCGAGTAAATGTCTGAGTAGCACGTTGAGTTGAGGAAGTGACGTTGGACTGATCTGACCACTTCCAAGTGTCCCTGTACAATCCGATCCAGACAGCAGGCCAGAAAATATTTATCAGGCTGGTTATCTCGTCTTGGTCTTCTTGACTCCTAATGAAAGCCAGGTCCGTATAATGATGTCTGCAGTACTCCTGAGCCTCAATCCATGACTTTTGTGTGTTGCTCAAAACCATTTTCTTTGTTGCGTTTGTACTTCCTGTGAAAATTCCAAAACAGGGTTAAGATGTTACAGGCATGACAAGTCAAATTAATTTTCTCTAATGAGTGTGAGCCTGTTAAACCTTCCAAATAAAATATATTTAAAAAAAAACGTACATTTATTTTACTTCTGCTACTTTAGTTTTTAAAGCAACACTTCTTGTTTTCATTTAGTTTATCTTTATGTACTAAAATAACAAAACTAAAACTAAAATACATTTATAAAAGCTATATAGACGTTTGAAAATAACAAAACTAATAAAAATATAGCTGCAAGCAGCAATTAAAGTCCATGTGAACTGACTGTATTTCAGTATATTGACGTATTTCCATCTGAAATGGAGTTTTGAATAGAGGGTGGGACATGTAATAAAATTAATTGTAAATATTAAAATTAAATTTAAATTTAATTAATAAAATGTAAAATTTAAAATTGATTTTTTTTATTATTAATTTGAATCATTTTGAGCCAAGGTATCAAATCGGTTCAAACGTATTAGCACAAACGTTAGTCCATCTTTGGACAAGTGGTGGAGCTAGAAGGTTTGAGTTAGAGAGTGCACATTTGGTGTGGTCAGTGTTAAGACTGTCCTATTTCTGTGTGCCAAATTTCCCAACTTTTTGCCATACAGATCTATGGGCTGCCTTAGACTTCCTGAGCAGAAGACGACAACTAACAGATACAATAGGTGCCTATGCACCTTCGGTGTTTTGCTCCTAATAACCAAAAAAAACAAAAAAAAAACAATAAAATGAAAACAAAGAATGAACAAAAGCTACTGTATAATAGCATCTCGATGATACTAAAATAACACTGGTTTATGATGAAACTTTTCACCCACCCCTAACATCATTATATTAGTGCCTTCAATCTGAAATAATGAGCATCAATAAAGAGTGATTGTGTGTGATTCTCACCATCATAACACACGAAATATCTTGAGTCAGTGCAGTAGAAATCAAACCAGGCTCCGTTATTAAATATTGCGACACACTCCTCTCCCAAACCGTAGTTATTTGGCTGGCCGTCAGCCCAGGACTCGAACACCAGACTCTCCTCATTATAGGACCAGCGCCAGCTGTTGATGTCATTATACAGTCCGATCCAGGCAAAGCCAGAAAATAATTTTTCATCTGCGGCTTCTTGCAGACGTGTCCAGTTTTCATTACTCTGAACGGTGGCCAGGTCAATATGGTGCATCCTGCAGTAATTCTGTGCATTTTCCCATGTCATAGATTGCTTGATCAGAATATACTCTTGTTGTATACACAGAGTTAATGACAGCAGTCCTGCAAAATAATACAGTCATTTTAATATTTTTCCTTCTTAAAGTTTAGAGTCTTAAGTTAGCTGGCTTTATTTGTCCCAGTCATCTTGTTTTTATTCTGACACTTAGAGTTTGTTTGCTCATTTTTCGACAAGAGCTTGTCAAGTGACTATGAATTTGCCGGTTTTGATAAAGAACTTACAGTCACTATAGCATTTCTGTCGTAAAGCATTGGTCAAATAATGGAGAACTTATTGATTTAAATATAGTTTGGATGAGATTAAATAAGGATTGATTTTAATATAAAATTAAAACATTAAACATTTAAACAGAATTTAAAAAATTTTCCTCCCTCTTTTGTCCTCCTCCCCCTCCTTCATCAACTCTAACAGCTAACGACTTTGCCACGTTCTTCATTAATAAAATTAAAACTATCAGTGCACAATGTTCCACACCACAATCTGTCAAGCACATCTTACCAGCAAACATACACTCGTTCACATACTTCTCTTCACTCTCTGAGGCAGAAACATCTAACTACTGGGGTGCCTCAGGGCTCAGTTCTTGGACCACTTCTCTTCTCTGTCTACATGGCATCACTAGGTTCTGTCATTCAGAAACATGGCTTTTCATACCACTGCTATGCTGATGACACTCAACTCTGCCTCTCATTCCATCCTGATGATCCGATGATAGCTGTTCGCATCTCAGCTTGTCTAACAGACATTTCTTGCTGGATGAAGGACCATCACCTTCAACTCAACCTTGCCAAGACAGAACTGCTTGTGGTTCCAGCAAACCCATCGTTGCATCACAATTTCACCATCCAGTTAAGCACACTGATGATAGCTGCTCGCATCTCAGCTTGTCTAACAGACATTTCTTGCTGGATGAAGGACCATCACCTTCAACTCAACCTTGCCAAGACAGAACTGCTTGTGGTTCCAGCAAACCCATCGTTGCATCACAATTTCACCATCCAGTTAAGCACATCAACCATAACTCCTTCAAAAACAGCCAGAAACCTTGGAGTTGTGATTGATGATCAGCTGACTTTCTCAGACCACATTGCTAAAACTGCCCGGTCCTGCAGACTAATTGTGGCATCCCAAAGAGGCACAAAATCACTTTCACAGACTTTTTCATTAAATGTTCCCTCCTGGTGGAATGAATGACCTGCCCAACTCAATGCTCAGTCCTTAGCCATCTTCAAGAATCGGCTAAAAGCACATCTCTTCCATCTGTATTTGACCATCTAACTCTAGCACTCTCTATTCTAATTCTATTCTTGTAAAAAAAAACAAAAAACAAAAACTTGCCCTTAGACTTGCACTCTATTTATTTACTAACTGCTTGTTTTCTTTAAAAAAAAAAACTAGCTTCTTTTTGTATTCTATTTATTCCTTTTTTTTTATTTATCATAGAAAAAAATATAATTGTTAACTAAAACAAAAAGGCCTCTAACACTAGCTTGCTCTATTCTTTTTCTATTCTATCTGTTTTCTTTTTATTTATGATATAATAAAAAAAAACCTTGCTATGTGTACTGCGTTAAGCTAACTGAGACTTGTTATAGCACTTGCATATCATTGCTCTTTTGTTGATTTTGATTGCTTCCATTGTCCTCATTTGTAAGTCGCTTTGGATAAAAGCGTCTGTTAAATGACTAAATGTAAATGTAATATTGTTCTTCAACAATTAAAGTGCATTGATGTCCTCTGCTGGTTAAAATGTTCGTCTTCATTAATATTACTGTTGTTGTTATTAATAAACATCATAAGTGATGAAAATTACAACATAATAAGTGCATTATACATTGTCTCAATAATATTTCAATAATATTATTTTTTTCAATCCAGTCATGAGTTGTATTATGTTATTTTAAAAGCTTGTTATTTTTCTTTTAAAGTGTTTTCCATTCTTTTAAATGAAAGCATGCTATATTATTGTTCACACGAGTTCACATGATGTTTATAACTAGGTCAATTTTCAGAATAATTAGCCGATAATGGCAGACCTTGTCTGGACAGATTTTTATTTTTATTTTTTTTACAAGTCATATTTATTTGGTTCTCCGTTGTAGATGCTTGCATAAATATACATTGATTATTGACTTGATTACATTTACCTTAATTCTCCTTGTCTCACTTGTGCCTACAAAGATTTATTACATTTTGTTATAATATTCCTGTATGTAAAACAGCGAGAATATGCAAATCTGGTCTAATTTCTTTTGTAATGTTGTTACATATTTTAATGTTTTTTTAATGTTATTTTTAATTATTTGAATAATGTTTTACCTGAAAGAAAGAGCAGATGAAGCAAAATTTGGTCCATCACTTGAAAAAAACATGAAAAGAAAATTAACATGATTATTTATGCATTTATTTTAGGTTAAATGTATATATTTTAGGTTAAATGTATATATTTGTGTATATTTTCCGTTTGGACAACATCTGTTTTTCTTTTTTTTTGTTTGTTTGTTTTTTTTTGCTGTGCTGCCAAATTATGAAAATATAAGAAAATAATGCAGTAAAATGGCTGTCTACAATAACAACAGGTAAACCATAACAGTAGATTAACAAAACATACATTAAATGAAGAAATATGCTAATGTAATTTCCATGACCAATATTATGATTTTGTTACATTATGATGTTAAAGTACAGCATAATTACTAATCAGCCGTTCATCCCTTTGAATGAAATAGCACTAACCTGTTAAACTGCTCTGAGAGTGAACTGATGAAGTGCTGGCCTACCTTCAGTGATAGTGAGTTCCCAGGATGTTTCTCAAGTTCCCAATCTTGTGCTTTTTAAATGGGTTCATTGCGTTAAGAAGGGAATTTTACAGTCAGATATGCAAAGTGTGTCCTGTATTGTTTTTTGCAGTTCCTCCTTCAGGTGTGTTTTTGTGGATCATCTTAGGGCACTCACTGTACTTCATGTAGAAACATTTACAGATATTTTTATTCAGAAAATCCATTCTTTTTAAAAATCAACTTCTAAAATTAACTTTACATCTACATATATGCATTTGCATTCAAGGGACACATTTACATTTACCCGATCTTTGCATTTATATTGTGCATCAGATAAAATCACATACATGTTTGGTCAAAGACACATTTTTAATTATGTTTTTTGATATGCAAAACATTAGAAATGTGTTTCTTGTTCCTTCAGGTCAGCTGTATTTGTATAAATGTATTATATGTTTGTGATTAGTAGAGTGTGTTTTCAAATCATGCAAAATGTAAAATCTTCATTGACTCTTCAGCAGTTATTTTCCTATGCAAATGTTAGTAGGCATGTGCTTGGCCCTTCTCCTGGAAATTTAGAGTACAGAAATCTTCATTGACTCTTCAGCAGTTATTTTCCTATGCAAATGTTAGTAGGCATGTGCTTGGCCCTTCTCCTGGAAATTTAGAGTACAGAAATCTTCATTGACTCTTCAGCAGTTATTTTCCTATGCAAATGTTAGTAGGCATGTGCTTGGCCCTTCTCCTGGAAATTTAGAGTACAGAAATCTTCATTGACTCTTCAGCAGTTATTTTCCTATGCAAATGTTAGTAGGCATGTGCTTGGCCCTTCTCCTGGAAATTTAGAGTACAGAAACAACAAAATAAGAGTATTTTATATAAAGAGATGTTATATTTTATCATTTAAAATTATAGACATAATATGGTAAGAATGAAAAAGCCATTCAAGAAAAATAGCTTCAAGCTAAGCTGTAATAAGTGGATTTAAATTAATTGAATAAAGATAATTAATTGGAGTAAAATATACATAAAAGTCAGCTTGTGTTGTTTCTTTGGTTTTATTCAGTATGATAAATGGTGTGCCTTCATGCAAGTAGTTTAAAATCTGAGATAACATTATTTTAATTTACATAAATTTAGACAAGTTGAAACTGAAACATTATGATATAAAATTAACTCTCATAATTAGGGATGCACCGAAGTTCAGCTGCTGAAAATTGTCCACTGAAAATGTAATTTTCAGTTTTCTTGGGTCTAGAACTGCCCCTGGTGTAGCCTGCGTAATTATATTGAAACATATATACATAACCAGATTACCTGATTCAGTGTGACAGCTGAGTCTTTTTCTGAGAGAACAACATGCCAATCCATGGTTGGACTCCCGACACGGCTAACTGTAAATCATCTGCCACTGTCAATAAGCGTGAGCGATACTCGCGTCAACTCTGCTCTGTCAACTGATTAGCAGTGGGACTAATCAGATTGGCCCCTAGTGGATAGCTAAAGATTTGCTAGCTTGTACTCATAATTACTCGAGTGCATGCCTTGAATTGAATTAACAGATTCTTACGCCTCAGGAATTCAAGAAAAGTTTGAAAAACCCTGGTGTAGTACAGCTGTACTGGGCAATGCTGGTAAAATTTCACATGCTCTGATAATAATAGCTTTGTAGGATTTTACATTATTTGTATAATTAGTCAAAAAAGTTACATCTGATTCTGTTGCTGTCACAATTTGAAGGAGGGACGGGTGAGAACTTGGGAGGAGGCTCAGGAGGAGGATGGACACCTGGGAGGTGGAGTCCATGACCTCTCAGGCAGACAGAGTCCAGGGAGGTGACGATGGAAGGAGGAGCCAGCGAGGAAACAGGAGGGACTTGGAGCATGCGACGCCAGGTGGGACCCAGGCCACAGCCATAATGATGACCCACGGTGGAGCCAACGGAGAGAGGAGCCATGGAGGAGAAAGGGCTGATGACTCCAGGGGGCCAACTGACTGCGGCGGAGCAGGTGGCGGAGGAGCCCGAGGCAGAGATGGAGAGCCGATGAGCCAGGGTGACGAGGAGGATCCGGAGGGCCAAGGCGGAGCAGATGGTGCTGGCAACCGAGGCGGAGGCAGGGATCCAGAAGGCCGCAGTGGAGCCGGAGCGACAGAGGACTGAGGAGGAGCCAAAGGGAAGGAGGAGCCTCACCAAGCTGGAAGGACGAGGCGCAGCCAGAGGAGTGGAGTCCCGAGGCGACTGATGGTCGACGACAGACCAAGGCGGAGCCGGAGGGACGAGGGAGCCTGGTGGAGCCAGTGGACTGATGGACCATGGCGGAGAGGAGCGAGCTAGGAGCCATGGTGGAACCGCTGGGTCGACGGGCCGAGGCGGAGTCTCTCTCCTTCGGAGTTGCACAGTCCCAGATCCATAATTAGCTCGCCCTCGGCCACGGTGCAGGGGGCGGAGCTCCTCTCCGTGCTCTCACTGTCCGCGGCTTTCTCACTCGCGGCAGGCGTTGTAGCCGACTCTCGCACCTGGTCTGACGATCCGAGAGGCTTTGGCTCTGTGGCGATCCTCAGCTCTGTCGCACTCCTTGGCGATGCCTCGTCGGTCGTGACGGGCTCGGGCTCGGGCTCTCCATCATCGGTGGGCTTGGGCTTGCGCTCCGCACAGCGGGGAGATGGTGGGCTCGGCTCTGGGTCTGGCTCTGCTCTGGAAAGGGGATAGACGCTCTCCAGACACCGGATAATGGCTTCCCTCCAGCTCAGTTCAGAGTTGTCTGGGAGGTCGACGGGACGATAGTAATTTGCCCTGATCCAGAACAGTGAGTTCAGCGCACTCACGTTAAAACGGCGAGCTGACTGAACTCAACCGCATACTCCAATAAGGAAAGGTCTTTACGGGCGAGGGAGGTGAACTTTGCGGCGAGGGAAACCATGGGGAACATGGGGAAAAACAGAAAACAAACACTGTAGAAAACACAGAACAACAAACGAAGGGGAAAACGCAAGTAAAGTTACTTTTGTTGGTCGGGTCTTCTGTCACGATTTGCTGCTGGAAGGAATGATGGAGACGTGGATAACATAAACGGTATTTAATAAGAGAATCACAGGGGTAAATCCACAACAGGATCAGGGGTAAACACACATAATCCAACATGTAAACCCGACAAAGATAGAACGCAAAGGCTGGGACTTAGAACTGGGTAATTAGAACTAAACAACAAGACACACCTGAATCAAATGAACCAACAACGAGAGGGAGAAACTGGGTCACGGAGCAGATGTGGAGGGGAAACTAGGTCATGGAGCATGTGGGGCAGAAATCAAACACAAAACAGTCCATGGGCATGACAGTTGTATAGAACTGAATAAAAACAATATTTAATATTAATTTATTTTCTGTCCAATTTTATTGTTTAACTTTCAATAAAAGTGTGATTATTTTATTGGCTTGTATTTTTCAAAATTCAGAATCATCAAAATTATTGAGTGAAATGAAAAAGTCTTACAAAATTATTTTATATTAGTAAAAAACATTTTCGGTTTCGGTTTCAATTTTCAGGCCAGAATTTTCATTTTGGTGCATCCCTACTCATAATGCTTTCTGGTCCATTTTTACCCAGAAAAGAATCAAAATTTCTAAAAAGTAAAATAGTTAAACTTAATAATACGTGGTTTTTAGTAAGGTAACGGAACTTTGCAAATGCTGTAAGATGCTCAAAATACACATAATCAGTGTTAATTTTAAAAGTAATGTATTACAATAATGAGTTACTACCTAAAAAAGTAACACATTTCATTACTTTTATGGAAAGTTACTTTGCGTTACTTTTTCTCATCTGGGCTTGGATTACTTGTATGTTTTTAATATAAAAAAAGTTCTATTTTTGGTATATGTAAAAGCGCTTTCACACCAAAAGTGAAATGAATAAGTTCATATTTAGGCTGTATATTAACTAATTGAGAGAAAACCGGTAGTTCTATGTGAAATCAGACATTGAGCACCCCCATATAGCCAAAATGGCAGGATCCTTGTTTCGGAACACCTCTGCGAATATTTGACTGTGAGATTGGTAGTCGAATCAGGCTCATTCTATCAAAGCATCGAATCTTCGACTATTCGGGGTCACCCCTACTAAAGACTGTGCAATGTGTATTTGTGTACATACAGTGGGTACATTTGAATATTTAATTTCTGTATTATTTCTTACATGAATGTTTCTATTGAATTTAAAATGAAAAAGTAAAGCAATTTAAAAAAAAAAAATCAAATTGTTACCCTACGAGTCGTAATCGAATCATGAGGCAAGTGAAGATTCACATCTTTAGGAGCCATATTCTAGTGATTGAGCTGCAGAAATCTTCTGTAATGTTAGGGTCTATTTAAATACGTTAAGCTATACATGATGTGTAGCTATAGATTTGTGTTGAATCAAATCAGGCAAAGATCATTACAGATTAAGTAGTTTATCAGAATAATTAAGTTTTATCAGCATGTTTTGGATTGACTAGTTAATTTGGATTTACATTTCCATAACTCGTCTGGTTTGGCTCGATTAGAGATTATTTGCTTCTGGTCTTTGAATAAAGTGTCCTTGTGAAGGTCAGGATGGAAATCTGTCTGGTCAGGATGGAACTTTTTCTCAGTCGGCTGGGTTATTTGATGTGTTTTCTGTGCAGCAGAAGCTACTGCTTAAAAAAAATAGAGGTTACACTTTATTTTAATGTGTCCTTGTTACAGTGTAAGGTTACACTTTATTTTGATAGCCCACTTTAGACATTCAAGTCAAGTCAAGTCAAGTCTGCTTTATTGTCAATTCTTCCAGTCGGATGTAGTCCAGTTTATTGTCCAAAGAGCGTACGTTAGCCAGTACGATGGTGGGGATAGCTAGCTTGTGTGGGTTAGCCGCTAGCCTAGCCCGGATACCTCCGCGCTTACCCCTCTTCTGCTTCCTCTCACGCCGCTTGTGGCGCCTCCGCTGTGGGCGAGATGCAGTAGTGGGGGTCGGTGATGGTGTGGGCCTCCGGAGCAGACCGAGATCCCGCAGCTCTTCGGCGTGCGCAGAGTTTAACTCTAAAAATGTGGTTCTGCCGACATCGAGCAGAAACTCACGACTGTATGCGCGCTTAGAGACAGATAGACGCGATGAATACGTACAAAAACACTGCGACTCACCAGACAAAAAACACGAAAACACCTTTTTGTCGGGAGAGAGAGAAGCCGCAGCGTGTGAACGCGCCGCCATCTTGAGGGAGATTCTACTAACTATAAGTAACTTTGCAACTACATGTCAACTAATTCTCATGGATTCACAACTTCATGTCTACTAACTCTCAGATTAGACTGTTAGGATAGGTTTAGGGTTAGTCAAATAAATTGACATATACTTGGAAATATTCTTATAGTCAGTATGTTGTATGTTGTGGGCCCATCAAAGTAAAGTGTTAGAAGATATTAAGCGGACAGTCTACTAATACTCTAATGACTGCTAGTTAACATGTTGTTGCAAAGTTGCTTACTGTTAGTAGAATGTCTAAAGTGGACTATCAAAATAAAATGTTACCCAGTGTAATTATACATTTAAGTGCTGAGTAAAGTTAATTAGCTACATGTACTTACTATATGGTTAGGGTTAGGATTGGGGTTTGGATTAGGGTTACTTGCATGTAATTATGCATAATTTATTAGAAGAGAGCGTGTTACTATAATAGTAAGTATATGTAACAAGGACACCTTAAAATAAAGTGTTACCAAAATAGAGAATGCAGTCTGCAAGAATAAGTGTAATCACACGATGGCCTCATCAGATTGCATGTTTAAGTTAATGCACTGTGAACATGTTTTAACAAAGATTAATAAACACTGTAAGAAAAAAAAACATTGTTTATTGTTAGTTTAATTTTAGCTAATGCATTAAAGGGATAGTTCACCCAAAAATGAAAAATTGCTGTTAATTTACTCATTATCAGGCTATCCACGATGTAGGTGACTATTTTTCTTCAGTAGAACAGTAAAGAAGATTTTTAGCTGAAAACATGCTCCTTGGTGATTCATAAAATGTAAGTCAATGACTTTCTGTCTGAGAGAAAAAAAAAAAAAAAAGCATATCAGGGAACACAAAATGAATCCCCGTGGCAATATATTGAGGTTTTATGAAGCAAAACAATTGGTATATAGAAGAATCTGAGCATTATTTACAACATTATTTCCTGTAATCCAGAGCCTAAGTCAAATGGTCCGCAGTGATGTCCGGTTCACGAACCAGTTAAACCAGTTCACCTAATTGGACTGAAGCATCTGAAACAGTTCACGGCTTGAGGAGCACAGGTCTACAAGTTACTCAATCAAAACTCACTTCCAGAAGCCTAACAGTCACTGCGACTGAAAATAAGCCAAAATAACGGTGTATCTGATCCTGTGATGAATGAACTGATTCAGCACTCCAGCTCCTCCAACAGTCACTGAACTGAGGAAACAGTTCGACTTGGACTGAAGACCGATGAGCCTACGTGAATACATGAACCGAGAGCTTGAATGAAGGGGAGAAATTAATGTTTTTATTGTTGCTAATTGTTTGTTAGACAGGTGAGCTGATGAAGAATAGTTTATTCACTATAAATGCTTTAGACTGTAAAACATCCACATTTCATATCATTATTGGCTGCTTAAATATAACTGTGTATACATTATGTCATTGTGTGATTATGTAAAAAAAACTAGTGAATCATTTCATTAATACAAACTGTCCAAATTAACCAGTCCCAGGTTCTGGATTACAGGTAATAATGTTGTAAATAATGTTCAGTTTGTTGCACAGACCGATCGTTTCGCTTCGTAAGACCTCAATATATCGTCAGGAGTCAGGTATTATTTTTTTTAGTTCCTTGTAGGGATGCTCCGATCAATTTGGCCGCAGATATCGGCCGATTATTTTTTGAACAATTTTATGACTTCATCGGTAGTGACCAAATTTGGCTGATCTCACAAACCGATTGCAATGTGATGATGTAAAACATGTGATGCCATCAAACTTTAGCGGCGCAGTTATGTCTCACCAACATAGATAATTATTATCTGTATAGAATTAATACAATTTCTGAAACAATAAAATAAGACACACCATGTGGAGGGATGTTGGCTAAAGATTTAAAACTACGAGTATGAACCTGATTGGCTGCCTTTGTCATCTCATCTGCTCTCTGTGTGTGAGGCGGAGGTGGGGCTCAGGCAGCTACACACACACACACACACACACACACACAACCTACACACACACACACACACACACACACACACACACACACACACACACACACACAGGTTTGTTTTTTGTGAATTGTGAATTGTGTGGGCCCTAACTAACCTACTCTATCTACTATAATCAACGATGCAAAAAACGTACAGAGGGGCTGGCACTCTCTCCTTACCTAGTGTGTCTAATACAACAAAGAGTCCTACGTGATGCAAAAATGTATGTCGCGCATCCTACTTACCTACCCACACCTTCCCAGCCTCACAAACAGCGTGATGACTGATAGCGACAGAACAGTAAACGCGACTATACAAACACAAGACTTACGCAGAACTCTCTCTCTCAACAGGTATCAACACACAATACAGTATTCAACTGAACACTAGCAATACAATACAAAACACAGTGCAACAGGTTTAACACACAGGCTGAACAAAAAATTTATCGAGCTCGAGCGAAAACGAGCAAGCTAATCGAGCATAAAGCTGGGGGCATGGGCCAGATACGGGTTATTAAAAGCGGTAGATGTGAACTGATAGGCGGAGTGAACCGACGACATCATCTTGTAAGGAGGATTGACAGATGAAGGGTCCAATAGGATCTGGAACAGATACACAAAACAAACAGCCACACAGACACACAACATCCCGTATTCCTCCAAATACATGTGCACGTAACAATCTCTATGAAGTGAATATCAGCTTATTTTTTAATAATTTCCATTATAATAAAGTATATTTATAATGCAATGCTAAGTGAGTTTGGAATAAAATCATGTTATTAACTGTGGTATTTTGTGGGACAAGAGGTTTTAAAAATGCTTCTCATGTTTGGAAAGATGTTTGACACATGTTGCTTTTTCAAATACATGTTATAAACGACTCAAACTCGCCGGGTAAAGGCTTGATGGTATACAGAAACAGGTTCAGATGGAGCAGCATTTACTACACAGAGCCGTAGTTCATTGACAAGCTACTCAAACTGCTTTCATAATCACGTGAATAAATCGGTCTGCAATTATGAAAGCGGTTTTGCGTAGCTTGTCAGGGAACTATGGCTTCATTGTTAGTTTCCGGATGTGCATTGCCTTTCTTCTGCTGGGTATATTTGGAGTTTCAGCGCGAGAGCGCCTTCTGGCCTTCGAATGGAGATTTACTACTGATCACAGAACCGTGCCTCACAGAAAGATACGCATGACAATCACATTTGATTAATCGTGCAGCCCTAATTAAAACAACAATCGTTGGTTAATACGGTTATTCGTGACAGTCTACAGAAAACTTACATATCGCGTATATAAAGCTTGAATGATTGAAATCAGGATTTGTATTGGCCGGTCATGATGACAAGAAATCTGTAATCGGTATCGGCTGCAAAAATCCTGACCAGAGCATCCCTAGTTCATTGATATATATTTTTTTTATTCTCAAAACTAGCAGCCACTGACTTGCATTTTATGAGTCACCATAGACCACGGTTTCAGCTAAACATTCTCTTTATTGTTTTACTTAAGAAAAAACTCACCTAGACACAGACACACAGACACACACTCACACACACACACACATGTCTGGTTTGCTATCCTTGTGGGGACTCTCCATAGACGTAATGCTTTTTCTACTGTACAGACCGTATATTCTATTGCCCTACACCAACCCTACCCCTAAACCTACCCCTTACAGGAAACTTTCTGCATTTTTAGATTTTCAAAAAACTTAATTCTGTGGGATTTATTAGCTTGTTTAACCGTGGGGACCTCAATTTAAGTCCCCACCGTGACACGAGTCCCCATGAGTCTGTGTGTATTCAGGTTTAAGTCCACACCAGAATAGAAAAACAGGTACACACATCACACACACACACACACACACACATCTTGGATGGCCTGAGGATGAGCAAAGTAAAAACAAGTTTTAATTTTTGGTTGAACTATCCCTTTAATTCAACGTGTCTCGTGTAGTTACCTTCTCAGAAATAAATGTGGTGATTTTTGGCATTTGAAAGTCTGATAAAATAGTGAGATACTGTAAGGAGACCAAGAAACGATTGAAATTACTTGTGGTTTACACAGTCCTTCTCACTAAAAATGGAAGGTCAGGTTGAGTTCATTGCATTATGGGATGCCACAGTTTTCCATACAGTGTGCCGTAGTTGCATAATGCCATATTCGAATCCCAGCTTACAGTTATTTTCCATGAATGAAGTCTGTTGCCTGAACAGCATGATGGAAGCTGAAGGCAGCAGGAGAATGATCAGATGATGTTTCTTCAGTCCTGCTCCTGAAGATCTGCTTTCCTGAAAGCTTGAGCTCCAATCATATTCAAATACATCTGAACCAGCTGATGAAGATCTTCAGGGGCAGGACTGAGAACTGCTTTACATAGTCGAGTTCAAGCAGCAAAAGATCAGACACGACGCCCTCTAGAGGACTCATCAAACCTCTTCTGCAGAAGATGAGCTAAAAACTGGCATTATTCTGAGTATAAAATAGATCTCTAAGCAAGTTTTCACCATCAGTTCTTCATGGATAAAAGTCTCACCTGGTTTTTGTTTAATTGAAGAACATGTTTTACAGAGTGTGGATTAGTTGCAAAAAAATGTTTTTGAAAAAAATTGATTTTTTTTCTCATCATCAGGAACACATATTTAGTCCATAAACATAATATTATTAAATCAAATTATATAGTATTTTAATTGTGTAGTAAATTCAAGTAAATCTGTGAATTACCCCCCAGTCTAAAGAGAAATACAGTATATAGACAGCATCAGGTGAGGCACAGCATTTGATGTCTGTTTCATATTGAGAGCATAATTATTTTTAAATATATATACTATATTTTTTTTTACCTCAAAATTATTATTGCAGTTTTAAATTATTGCATAATTGTTAAGTGGAATAAAATAAAATATAAAATTCTGCTAGCTGCCAAAGCCATATTTGTCATTTTTTGTTTAATTTAACTAGAAGTACTAAAATACATAACTGATATACTAAATAAACCAAACTGTTTATACATGTTTAAAAACATAATAAAAATGACAAACACACAACAAAATTACTAGAACTTTAACTAAAATTAATGTGAAAGCAGAAAAAAAAAATTAACAAAAATATTGTACAAACTATATTATATCTATGATGGTAAAATAACACTAATCTGAACACAAGAACATGACATATGTACTTTATTACAAAAAGCAACCATAACCACAAATGATAATACAACACTATATTTATTTTAAATATCATAAGCATTATAATATAATTTCATATTCTTTCTTTTTTTTCTCTAAACATTCACATATAAATATAACAAAATAGGGATGCACCAATGCCATATTTGATATTTACTTTCTGGTACTCAGTGATTAAAATTATGACCACGGCATGTTAGTTTATTTCAGTTGTTAACCACATACGGTTCACTGCAGTATATCTGAGCACTAAAACATCAGGAATCAAAACACATTATAGACTCATGAAGTCATTTTTAGTATTAGGTGAGTATCGTTTCAGATGGTTTAGTAGTGGTTTAATAGTAAGTACATGTGTTGAGGAGGAGCGTTTTTTTTTTTAGGTTATTTGTTCATTTTCTGTCTGTAGTGTGAATGCCTGTGAGGGTTAGGGTTATTCTTATGTAGGTATCGTGCAGGTGTGATGAGCACCAGTATTCATGAGTATCAGTGAATCATTACCACAGGAGCGCATCTCTTCTGCTCTACGTTCATTTTACTCTCTTTCTTCTGAAAAACCATCCCGTTTGCTGCTGCTCTCCATTCCAGCTTGGTGACGTTCGTCACTCCCAGTTTCTGAAGGCCCTGCTGGATCTGACGACCAAAACACACCTGGTTTGATACACATTCAAAAGTCTGCATAATTAGGCATAATTAAGCTGCTTTGTGTTACGAGGGAACTAAAGCGACTCACCTCCGCTAAGATGGCCATCTGCATATCCAGATCATTGACATTCAGAGCAGATTTCACCTCCAGTCTCAGGATCTGTCTCTTCATACCACCTACACCTGAACAAAACATTACAGCCTATAGTATTGACTGAAAATGTTCAAAACTGAGATACATTTGGGAAAAAAAAAAAGATTATTTGAAGTTGTAAACAAAGATTATGTACAAGATATTACTATTTATCTTTTTACTACAAAATTTTACTTCTGTTTCTTTGTAATTATGTTTTTTGTTATTGTGAAATTCACTAGCAATTACTGATCATGATCATCGCTTAAATCAAGACACTTAACATTTAAGACATTGTACATAATACAACTACTACTAATAATAATTAGTGTCAGCTCAGTACACATTGTGTTTGTAAATGACAAACACTCACTCCGATAACAGAAAAATGGTTTCAGTTTTCCGCAGAGCTCCGTTTTCCAAAATTTGTTGTCTGTCAATGCAACACATTCTCCAAGAAAATCTGGCTGAAGCAAATCCCAGTTTCTGAAGGATGACGTGCTGTCGTCGGACCAGGCGAAGTCGTCTTTGAACAGGCCGATGTATGCGAATCCCAGCGTGGGAATCAGACCCATAATCTGGTTGTTCTCATCCAGGTTCCTCACGCTGACCAGATCGGTGTAATATAGTCTGCAGTGACGCTGGGCTTCTCTCCATGTGTAGAGAAAGCTGATGTAGATGTATCGCTGCTCAGTACTGTTCGCTATAGGAGCAAAAGATGCAAGTCAGCAAACACTGTAACACGTACCAGGGTTGTTATAGTTAACTAAACTAAAACCATAAAAAATGTTACGTTATAAAATACCTTAAACTGAAATAAAATATAAAAACTTAATTTTGGTTCTGCTAGTTAACAATATTGATTATTGTTAAACAATATTGATTATTATTAAACAATATTGATTCATATTCCAAAAAAAAAAAAAAAAAAACACACGCAAAGTTACTAAAGCTTTAACTAACATTAAAATAAAAAAAATAAAAAAGCTCATTAAAAAATAAATGTAAAAAATACTAAAAACCATTATTTAAATCAGGCTGATTTTAGTCGTATCGATATATATTTTTTTAGTTTTGTTAATATTTTGGATATGTTTAAATTCAAATTTAAGTAATTTGTCTGCTTTTGTAAATGTTTTTATGAGTCTATGTAGTTAAGTTTTAGTTTTTAGTTTATTTAGTGTATTTTTATACTGCAACTTTAAACAAAAATCATAAATGATGTCTTAATGAAAGAAGTTTTTTTTTTTAAATATTTTTCAGTTAGTTAATTTTAAGTAATGCCATTTTTAGTGTAGTTTGTTATGGTTTTTATGAATATTTGAATTAGGATTTATTTTTATATTGACAGTTTTCATTTTAATTTTAGTCTGAAAAAATCTATATAGCTTTAATAGTGTTTTTTTTTTTTACTAATTTACATTTAAGCTCTTTATTATTTATTTTCATCCAATAAATGTCTTTTTTTATTTCAGCATTATTTCAATTTAAAAAATATTTAAAAATTTGGTAAACAAGCTGTTGTAAGGCTATATTTTTTAAATAAGGACATTATTTTGGCTATACTTATGTTGGCTATTATTATGTCTTAAAAACAACATTGTGATAAGATCGTGGATCGTGATTCAGGCTGAAAAATTCATGATGTTATTTTTCCGTATCACCCACTGTTACTCACCATCATAACAAATGAAGTTGAAGAGATCGAGGCAGTTGGTGTTTTGAAACTGTCCTTTGTAAGTCACAATGACACAGTCTTGATTCAATCCATCGTCTGGCTAGAATGCTGCCCAGTTTCTGTATTTTATCTCTCCGTCTTTATAAAAGTGTCTGTCTGCCAGAGCCCAGTGCCAGTAAAAATGACCGGTTTCCATCAGGCCGATCCACGCATCCATGTATGTGACCTGATCGGTCCGAAGCGTGTCCAGATCATCCGTGTTTTCAATAGTCGCCAGATCCGTGTACGTCGCTCTGCAGTACAGCTGGGCTTCGGCGAATGATTTTAACTCTGACACAAAGTAGTACATGTTCATAGACTGCTGAAGAACCGGTGAGGTGGAAAAACCTAGAAAAAGACACCCATTAGTAGTCAATAAAGCATAAAACATACTCTCTCTGTCAAATAACGGACAAATACAGTAAACACATGCACTGAAGGGAACATACCGATTAAAATGAGGAGTGTAAATAGTTTGTGCTCCATTATCTTGCATGCACCAGGATTCTGCAACGAGGTTACGGTTTCTTAATATGACCATAAATGCATTATTTATTATTGATAACATTTTTGACTGTTTTTAAAACCCTCTTGTTGTGTTGCAGGTCAATTTGACTTGCATTTTTCAAACTGCTCAAAATACTGGTTCAACTATTTATTTCTTCTTAAAATTTGGTGAATAATTCTTATTTAGGGTCATGAATGTGCATGCAAAGTTTCAACACATAGTTGTGTTTTGGAAAGGCTTTACAAAAAATTTTTGTTTTGGGGTCCTACAGATTCCCCCTTTGACCCTTTGATTGGTTTTCATGCAATTTGACAAAAATCAACACTTTGAACAACACTACAGTGTTGCAAATGCAGATAAAAATGGAAGTCCTTTATTCTAGCTTGTCGAGCACTAAAATATGAAATGCATAAAAACTTTAGAAACGTAAGACTCAAAGTTTCCTTCAAATTGAGATTTGTCTTCTGAATCATCTAAAGAATATTCACTGTTTCTTTATCTAATTAGATTTTCAGATTTTTTTTTCCTTTTTGTCACAATTTTTATTCTGTACTCTCGATCTGACAAGCTACAATAGAGGTTTTCTGTTTTTACCTGAATCTTTAGTGTTCATATGCCATTTTTTGGCTAATCGAACGGAAACCAATGCCGACTGACCTCAAACACAGAAGTCTAACCCAGTTTTTGAACACAACAGGAGAGTTAAAATGAGTTGCAAATGAAAAACAACACAAACCTGAGTGAACTTCTCCTCTTCTTCTCTTCTCTCATGCTTTTATGAGTTTTCCTGAGCTTTAATATTCTCTTTAACTGCATGCAAAGCATCAGCTGTCTTCATCTCACCTTTATTGTCAGTGTTCACACCTCATTGTAACCAGGGTGTTTATCTTTAACTTACTGGACCATTTCGAAACACAATTCTGTTTGTACACATTGGTGTTTTCAAAAAGTGTCATATTTGTGTGACTAAGTTTGTCAGTTTACTATTATGTGCTATATTTATGTTTTTATATTTGAATGTTCATCAATCTCCAACACATGCAAACTTTATGAAAACAGCTCATGCAAATAAACATTGAATTGTTGAGAATGTGTTTTTCAAATTATATTCAAATTATTTATTTGTTTATTTATTTATTTAGATCACAAACATAAACTCTGTTGTTATTTATATTAATATATAAAAGTTTATATAATATAATAGTTTTGTATAAATGAATAGTAACCAATTAGTAAACTAGTGTGCACACCTCATCTGTCTTAATAAAATAATAATATATATATATATATATATATATTACAATGAATTATTTATATATTTTGATTACATTTATTATTTTAATTCAATTATATTTTATTTTACTTTACAAATAAAATATTTTTCTTAGTCTAAACACAGACTGAAGCATAAGTGGATATGAAGACTTGTTTATTAGGTTTAGGATTATTTTCAGCCTCATTTTCACGTACAGAACGCATTTGTATGATGACGAGAGGTTCAGCACCTGATTCTCACATCATGCAAAATACTGCTGACTCATTCAGTGATGGAAGTTGGTCAAAGTCTGTACTCGGGAATGTTACATCGTAAAGTAGAATGTTACATTATTGTGTGGCTCATTCTAAGAATAGAAACAAATTATGTTACATTGTTTCTTTTTAATGCAATGTTGCTTCCCAAGGCTCTCCTCCAGACTGGAAGCTCTGGTCAGTCCCTCCAGGGTTTTGTGACTCTGCGATTTCTGAATTTATTGCAAAATCAAGCAAACTCCGCAATTTCTGCAAGAGCTCGCAAATTTTCGAAATTCCAGCAGATTTTGGGTTTAGACGCGTCCCGTGACGTCATCGCAATGCGCATTCAGTCAAAATCGAACGGAAACCAATGCCGACTGACCTCAAACACAGAAGTCTAACCCAGTTTTTGAACACAACAGGAGAGTTAAAATGAGTTGCAAATGAAAAACAACACAAACCTGAGTGAACTTCTCCTCTTCTTCTCTTCTCTCATGCTTTTATGAGTTTTCCTGAGCTTTAATATTCTCTTTAACTGCATGCAAAGCATCAGCTGTCTTCATCTCACCTTTATTGTCAGTGTTCACACCTCATTGTAACCAGGGTGTTTATCTTTAACTTACTGGACCATTTCGAAACACAATTCTGTTTGTACACATTGGTGTTTTCAAAAAGTGTCATATTTGTGTGACTAAGTTTGTCAGTTTACTATTATGTGCTATATTTATGTTTTTATATTTGAATGTTCATCAATCTCCAACACATGCAAACTTTATGAAAACAGCTCATGCAAATAAACATTGAATTGTTGAGAATGTGTTTTTCAAATTATATTCAAATTATTTATTTGTTTATTTATTTATTTAGATCACAAACATAAACTCTGTTGTTATTTATATTAATATATAAAAGTTTATATAATATAATAGTTTTGTATAAATGAATAGTAACCAATTAGTAATTCCAAAAATGGAATGAACAGCCTTGCGTTCTCATCGTGACCGATTTACAAGAGCTACATTGGACAAACCAACCGAAAGCGGAACTACGCAGCACAGACCGTTTATCTGCTCGGGCCGGAGCCGCGGGCTGATCTCAATCTCAACTCCGTTATACACAGCGCTGGGAGATACAGTGAACAATGCAGTCGAATTCACCGCAGAATCAATAACATCTCTGTTAAATCTTGTGAGAAGCATTCAAATTCAGCGCAGAATTCTGCCAAAGCTACAGATACCAGAACAAACATCACTGATGTGGAAACCAGGAAAAACTTGTTCAATAAACACAAATCACCACCATTCACCGTGGATTTAACATAGTAAAACTACAGGAACAGCTTGTGGCAGAAATGGTCTAATGTTTTCGAGTGTTTTTAAATGCTTCACACAACTTTTCCCAGCACTTCAAAGCTTTAAGTATTGCCGAATTTGAAAGTTATTTTTTAATGTGATGACATTATTTGTTCATCCTTCATAGGTTGCCCCCATTTATAAAACTAAAAGTTTCATGATGCAGGAAAGCAAACACTTATTTCAAAATAAAAAAAAAATACATTAAATTATCACTAGTAGATGGCTGCAGAGAAGTACTTATAGGCTTATTAGCCATTTCCACTCCCTAATATATATTT
>NW_015552600.1:275129-280104 GCF_001515605.1 Sinocyclocheilus anshuiensis | reverse complement strand
AACTACACCTTTGCCTCTTTGTTTATTTTGAATACGCGCCCTCTAGCGGCGAAAATTACATATTGTGCCTTTAATGCTACAGATATCAGAATAAATGCCACTGATGTGGAAACCAGGAAAAACATTGTTCAGTAAACACAAATCACCACCATTCACCATGGATTTAACATAGTAAAACTACAGGAACAACTTGTGGCAGAAATGGTCTAATGTTTTCGAGTGTTTTTAAATGCTTCACACAACTTTTCCCAGCACTTCAAAGCTTTAATTATTACCGAATTTGAAAGTTATTTTTAATGTGATAACGATATTCGTTCATTATTCATAGGTTGCGCCCATTTATAAAACTAAAAATGTCATAATGTAGGAAGGCAAAGACTTATTCAAAAATAAAAAAGATATTAAATTATCACTAGTAGATGGCTGCAGAGAAGTACTTATAGGCTTATTAGCCATTTCCACTCCCTAATATATATTTAGACATTTATGAATAACAGTAATAAAAGTTGATTTTATCTGCATCTCAACTACCCAGCAGCACAAGTACATCTGTAAGACGTCTGCTAAAGATCTGGGAAACATCTGCTGTGTAATCTGATAAACGTCTCAGAAGCAGTTTTACATGCATTCTAATAAATGTTTATTTGACATCTGACAAGAAACGTCTTAGAGATGTATTGCAGCTGAGCAAACACTCTAAACAAATATATCTTGCATATGTAAATGCAGACATCAAATAGACATCTCTGAGATGTACATGTGCGATTGGGGTGGGTGCTTTACTGTCAGGTGCTGGTGCCACCTTCTGTAGAACTTAATGACACTGGTGCTGGTGTCTCTTAAATGTTAGTCTGGAGTCCTACAATGGTTCCCAAAGTTGGAAAAGTCATAATGTTAGAAAAATGTTGTCTGTGGTATACTAACTGCAAAAACAATAAGAAATGCCGCAAATATCACCACAAATTTTGAGAAAAGCCGCAGCAAAATCAGTCTGGTGTGTGTTTAGATTACAAGAGGATTTTGGTCATGCCAGTTATCTGTGTAGGTCATAAGTGTGCTTCATCTTTTTGAGCACCGGATGGCAGCACCATGATTTACTTGCTGAATTATTAGACATTTTTAAATGAACCAAAGAGAACTAATTGAGATAATCCAGGCTACTATTCATAGACAGTATGCTGGTGTTTGTAATTCTTTGGGGTGTGTCAAATTGCACAATATTTAAGATTAAAGGGTTTGTGTGTGTGTGTTTATGTGTGTTTGTTTGTTATATACAGGATACTAAGAGCAGTGAAACATACAAATTCTGGTAAGCAACTGAATACTTCAAATAGTAGGTTAAAGAATACAGAAAAATGACAAATAATGATACTAATAAAAATAAAGAAAAAAAACTGTAATGTGTAACGGATATCAAATCGGCCAAACACCCGTCCGAAATCATTGTCAGGGGTCCCACATCAAGTGAATGAATGCACCCACAATCTGCAATTATCTTCTTATTTATTCTCACTGTAGAGTCCTCATTTTCTGAGAGAGAATACAAAAATGAAAAAGTAACGTTACAGGAAATATTGCAGAGTTGCATTCAACTGAAATAAGAAACAAAGTACAAATAGGATCACTCTTGCTGGGTTCTCTTTGCTGTTTTCAGAGTCTAACCATTCAATACTACAGTGCGTTAGCAACATGTGCTGTTTCCATTAGCAAAGCAAATGCTATTGCTATTTCCTTCAGTACAGTCAATTGAAATGAAGTAACTGTCAATGGCCATTTGTTCTTGAGTTTATATTCAATTCAATTCATGTTAATTTGTATAGCACTTTTCACAATACATACCATTTCAAAGCAACTTTACAGGAGATGCATGTTTCTACATTACAATCACAGATGACTATGTCAAAGTGATGTCCATATGGTAGAAATGTACAGTTGTTGGATAATACAAATCATGCAGTTAGTAAATGACATTCAAATAGAAACAATGGACATGATTAAGGCAGTTATTTAAACCATCTGAAAGCCTGTCCCTGAATACCAGTAGAATTGTATAATCGATCTATGAGTATGTCATGATCTATAGTGTTGAACGCAGTAGTAAGATCAAATAAAACTAGCAATGAGATGCAGCCTTGGTCTGATGCTAGAAGCAAGTCATTTGTCATTTTAAGTGCAGTTTATGTGCTATGATGGGGCCTGAAACCTGATAATATTGAGAAGAGGCTCTTCAGCTACAGGTTGCAGTAAATTGCTCTTTTACTAAAGTGGGTACAGGATCCAATGAACATGTTGTTGGTTTGAATGCAGTGATACGTTTATTTAGCTCTTCATGTCATATAGTTGTAAAGCGCTGCAGTTTATCTTTAAAAGCGGCTGATTCAAAAGACTGTCAGAGGTTCTACAATTATAATTATATTTCTGATGCTATTGATTTTCACAGTGAAGAAAATCATAAAGTCATTACTACTAAACGGTGAAGGAATATTCATTTAGGGTCTGATTATTTGTTAATCTAGCCACTGTGCTAAATAAAAACCTTGTATAATGTTGGTTATTTTCTGAGTTTGTGGATATGCTCGGCCCTGGCAGCTTTTAGAGCCTGTCTATAGCTGGACATACTGTTCTTTCCATGCGATTCGGAAGACCTCTAAATGAATCATTTTTCTTCCATTTGAAGATCTGCAAATTCTTTTAAAAAAGCATCGTAGGGCCCTGGCAGTTTATACATGGTAGCCAGAGCATGAGATAGCAGGGATTTCTTTCTCGTGTCTGAAAGTGTAACATTAAGCACAAGTCCTTCAAATTAATTAAACATGTGTGCTGATTTCTGAGTAACTTTAAGAATCTCTCTAAAAATTGTTGCAACACCGCCACCACGACCACTCAGGTGGGCTCATGCTTATACAGTAACAGTAGCTTGGTGGAGTATTTAGACCAATACAGTCATTTCATTTAAATAACCATCTCTTTCTTACCTTTGTATAATCTGAAGAACCTTCTTTTGCCACAAAGAACCTTTTGTGAAATAGAAAGGTTCTTCAGATGTTAAAGGTTCTTTATGGAACCATTTAGACAAAGGGCCTGTTTACACCTGGTCATTTCATGCGTTTTCGCTGATCGGATATCTATCTGATTTGTTCAAACGTTTCCATTTACACTTGGCCACATTAATGTGTCGTCGCAAAATGGATTTAAATCCGATCTTCAGTTCCCGCACTATATTTAAATTTAACGGAGTTCACGTCAACGAAATCAAAAGATAAGCGCTGCATTTTATTAACAGCCCATTTCAAGATCAAAGACCGCAATAGGAGAGCGCGCGGCATCAGCACTGGAAAAATAAGTTGGTCTGACTACTTTTAATGAAGATGATTGTGTGTTGACCATCTGCGTCTTACTTTGTTTCATTTGCGGCAGTTTGCACGTCGGCTTGCTGTACTCAACTACTTGTCCTAATAATGTGTTACTAATGCAACACATTGCGTGTTGCATTAGCGCAGTCATATCTGACTATAATGTTATATAGCCTTTAACACGCTCTCACACGTTTATTATTTTAACATTTTGGGAGGAGTAAAATTTACATATGTGGTTACAACAACCAGATGCATTTACACTTGTCTAGTTTCGTCTGGAATGCGGCCCAGACCACCTCCTGAAGTGGTTTGAGCGATCGGATTTATATCCGTCTCGAATACGTTTCGGAGGGCATTTACACCTCGTCTTTTCACGATCGGATAGCTATCCGATCAGACAAAACGCATGAAGCGAACAGGTGTAAACTGCCCCAAAAAATGTTTCTTTTTAAGAGTGTACACCTTATTTTCTCAAAAACACATACATGTTGCTTAAACATTATTGAATACAGTGTAGCCAGTGAAGCCGGTGCTTCCGGCTTTGCTACCGTTCGGACGTTCTTGCTTACTGCTCTGCGCTTTGCTCCCTATTTCTGTACTTTTCTTTTTTACTTCAGCAAATCAGCACAGTGCTCAAACAACACATTTTTGGCACAAACACTAAAACTAAAAACTCTTTGGGACTGGAATAATACTACAAAAAAGGGGACTTTTGCCTCCCACTGCCAGCAGTTTACATTCCGGAGACGGGAAAACACAGCTGTCTACATTCAAACAGTCGAGAGGGAAAATGTCTCCTGTTGAATCTACTTGCTGCATGAACTACTGCAAACTTCTACAAAGGATTGCGGTTCTTGAAACAAAGTTACTTGCTGGACTTCCAAAACAGGCAGAACACTCAGCAGTAGTGGTGGAAAGAGTACTAAGAAATTGTACTTAAGTAAAAGTATTGCTACTTAACGAATAATTTATTTGAGTACAAGTAAAAGTACTGAAAAATAATATGACTCAAGTAAGAGTAAAAAAGTAGTTTGCTCAAAAACTACTCAAGTTACTGTGTTACAAAGTACTTTAGTATTATTCTTTTTTTTTTATTTTTACCCAAAATGAGACGATGTGAGCATTAGGGAGCAGGATTAACCCTATAACACTCATGTACTGTAATGTCTGTTTCACAAGTGAGACCCAGGAAATACATTATAAGGACAAATGCATCAGATATCACTACAGCTGAATAACATGCAGATAGAGATGCTTTGACTGATGAAACGTGGAAGACAATAAACACCCAATTGCAATGCAATGCAAATTGACATAGCTTGTATCACAGTATAGAATTTTATATAAAATATTTTCGGTCTCACTGTGATAAGAAGCAACATGGAACCACAGAAGCTAACTGTTTCAAACATGACTGATATTATATAGTGATTTTGGAGCAAAACATGATACTAGTCTCATAAATAGTCATGTTTGACGCTATGTTAAGCAAACATACCTATCCCTGTTGCCAGGTGCAACTGTTTTATAACTAATTTTGAAAAGTACATTCACATATAAGATTATGTGGTTGTTTTTAAGAAGGGCAAAAGCAAAGAAGGGTAAGTGAAGGTTTAAAA
>NW_015552600.1:262809-272161 GCF_001515605.1 Sinocyclocheilus anshuiensis | reverse complement strand
TACAATGAATTATTTAAATATTTTGATTACATTTCTTATTTTAATTCAATTATATTTTATTTTACTTTACAAATAAAATATTTTTCTTAGTCTAAACACAGACTGAAGCATAAGTGGATATGAAGACTTGTTTATTAGGTTTAGGATTATTTTCAGCCTCATTTTCACGTACAGAACGCATTTGTATGATGACGAGAGGTTCAGCACCTGATTCTCACATCATGCAAAATACTGCTGACTCATTCAGTGATGGAAGTTGGTCAAAGTCTGTACTCGGGAATGTTACATCGTAAAGTAGAATGTTACATTATTGTGTGGCTCATTCTAAGAATAGAAACAAATTATGTTACATTGTTTCTTTTTAATGCAATGTTGCTTCCCAAGGCTCTCCTCCAGACTGGAAGCTCTGGTCAGTCCCTCCAGGGTTTTGTGACTCTGCGATTTCTGAATTTATTGCAAAATCAAGCAAACTCCGCAATTTCTGCAAGAGCTCGCAAATTTTCGAAATTCCAGCAGATTTTGGGTTTAGACGCGTCCCGTGACGTCATCGCAATGCGCATTCAGTCAAAGAAAGGTTGTTTCTCAGTTCCAAAAATGGAATGAACAGCCTTGCGTTCTCATCGTGACCGATTTACAAGAGCTACATTGGACAAACCAACCGAAAGCGGAACTACGCAGCACAGACCGTTTATCTGCTCGGGC
Source organism: Sinocyclocheilus anshuiensis (assembly GCF_001515605.1). Taxonomy (NCBI): domain Eukaryota; kingdom Metazoa; phylum Chordata; class Actinopteri; order Cypriniformes; family Cyprinidae; genus Sinocyclocheilus; species Sinocyclocheilus anshuiensis. The sequence continues at coordinate 271,459 of NW_015552600.1, read as the reverse complement.
CGGAGCCGCGGGCTGATCTCAATCTCAACTCCGTTATACACAGCGCTGGGAGATACAGTGAACAATGCAGTCGAATTCACCGCAGAATCAATAACATCTCTGTTAAATCTTGTGAGAAGCATTCAAATTCAGCGCAGAATTCTGCCAAAGCTACAGATACCAGAACAAACATCACTGATGTGGAAACCAGGAAAAACTTGTTCAATAAACACAAATCACCACCATTCACCGTGGATTTAACATAGTAAAACTACTTGTGGCAGAAGTGGCAGAAATGGTCTAATGTTTTCGAGTGTTTTTAAATGCTTCACACAACTTTTCCCAGGCTTTAAGTACTTTAAGTATTGCCGAATTTGAAAGTTATTTTTTAATGTGATGACATTATTTGTTCATCCTTCATAGGTTGCCCCCATTTATAAAACTAAAAGTTTCATGATGCAGGAAAGCAAACACTTATTTCAAAATAAAAAAAAAATACATTAAATTATCACTAGTAGATGGCTGCAGAGAAGTACTTATAGGCTTATTAGCCATTTCCACTCCCTAATATATATTTAGACATTTATGAATAACAGTAATAAAAGTTGATTTTATCTGCATCTCAACTACCCAGACAGCACAAGTACATCTGTAAGACGTCTGCTAAAGATCTGGGAAACATCTGCTGTGTAATCTGATAAACGTCTCAGAAGCAGTTTTACATGCATTCTAATAAATGTTTATTTGACATCTGACAAGAAACGTCTTAGAGATGTATTGCAGCTGAGCAAACACTCTAAACAAATATATCTTGCATATGTAAATGCAGACATCAAATAGACATCTCTGAGATGTACATGTGCGATTGGGGTGGGTGCTTTACTGTCAGGTGCTGGTGCCACCTTCTGTAGAACTTAATGACACTGGTGCTGGTGTCTCTTAAATGTTAGTCTGGAGTCCTACAATGGTTCCCAAAGTTGGAAAAGTCATAATGTTAGAAAAATGTTGTCTGTGGTATACTAACTGCAAAAACAATAAGAAATGCCGCAAATATCACCACAAATTTTGAGAAAAGCCGCAGCAAAATCAGTCTGGTGTGTGTTTAGATTACAAGAGGATTTTGGTCATGCCAGTTATCTGTGTAGGTCATAAGTGTGCTTCATCTTTTTGAGCACCGGATGGCAGCACCATGATTTACTTGCTGAATTATTAGACATTTTTAAATGAACCAAAGAGAACTAATTGAGATAATCCAGGCTACTATTCATAGACAGTATGCTGGTGTTTGTAATTCTTTGGGGTGTGTCAAATTGCACAATATTTAAGATTAAAGGGTTTGTGTGTGTGTGTTTATGTGTGTTTGTTTGTTATATACAGGATACTAAGAGCAGTGAAACATACAAATTCTGGTAAGCAACTGAATACTTCAAATAGTAGGTTAAAGAATACAGAAAAATGACAAATAATGATACTAATAAAAATAAAGAAAAAAAACTGTAATGTGTAACGGATATCAAATCGGCCAAACACCCGTCCGAAATCATTGTCAGGGGTCCCACATCAAGTGAATGAATGCACCCACAATCTGCAATTATCTTCTTATTTATTCTCACTGTAGAGTCCTCATTTTCTGAGAGAGAATACAAAAATGAAAAAGTAACGTTACAGGAAATATTGCAGAGTTGCATTCAACTGAAATAAGAAACAAAGTACAAATAGGATCACTCTTGCTGGGTTCTCTTTGCTGTTTTCAGAGTCTAACCATTCAATACTACAGTGCGTTAGCAACATGTGCTGTTTCCATTAGCAAAGCAAATGCTATTGCTATTTCCTTCAGTACAGTCAATTGAAATGAAGTAACTGTCAATGGCCATTTGTTCTTGAGTTTATATTCAATTCAATTCATGTTAATTTGTATAGCACTTTTCACAATACATACCATTTCAAAGCAACTTTACAGGAGATGCATGTTTCTACATTACAATCACAGATGACTATGTCAAAGTGATGTCCATATGGTAGAAATGTACAGTTGTTGGATAATACAAATCATGCAGTTAGTAAATGACATTCAAATAGAAACAATGGACATGATTAAGGCAGTTATTTAAACCATCTGAAAGCCTGTCCCTGAATACCAGTAGAATTGTATAATCGATCTATGAGTATGTCATGATCTATAGTGTTGAACGCAGTAGTAAGATCAAATAAAACTAGCAATGAGATGCAGCCTTGGTCTGATGCTAGAAGCAAGTCATTTGTCATTTTAAGTGCAGTTTATGTGCTATGATGGGGCCTGAAACCTGATAATATTGAGAAGAGGCTCTTCAGCTACAGGTTGCAGTAAATTGCTCTTTTACTAAAGTGGGTACAGGATCCAATGAACATGTTGTTGGTTTGAATGCAGTGATACGTTTATTTAGCTCTTCATGTCATATAGTTGTAAAGCGCTGCAGTTTATCTTTAAAAGCGGCTGATTCAAAAGACTGTCAGAGGTTCTACAATTATAATTATATTTCTGATGCTATTGATTTTCACAGTGAAGAAAATCATAAAGTCATTACTACTAAACGGTGAAGGAATATTCATTTAGGGTCTGATTATTTGTTAATCTAGCCACTGTGCTAAATAAAAACCTTGTATAATGTTGGTTATTTTCTGAGTTTGTGGATATGCTCGGCCCTCGCAGCTTTTAGAGCCTGTCTATAGCTGGACATACTGTTCTTTCCATGCGATTCGGAAGACCTCTAAATGAGTCATTTTTCTTCCATTTGAAGATCTGCAAATTCTTTTAAAAAAGCATCGTAGGGCCCTGGCAGTTTATACATGGTAGCCAGAGCATGAGATAGCAGGGATTTCTTTCTCGTGTCTGAAAGTGTAACATTAAGCACAAGTCCTTCAAATTAATTAAACATGTGTGCTGATTTCTGAGTAACTTTAAGAATCTCTCTAAAAATTGTTGCAACACCGCCACCACGACCACTCAGGTGGGCTCATGCTTATACAGTAACAGTAGCTTGGTGGAGTATTTAGACCAATACAGTCATTTCATTTAAATAACCATCTCTTTCTTACCTTTGTATAATCTGAAGAACCTTCTTTTGCCACAAAGAACCTTTTGTGAAATAGAAAGGTTCTTCAGATGTTAAAGGTTCTTTATGGAACCATTTAGACAAAGGGCCTGTTTACACCTGGTCATTTCATGCGTTTTCGCTGATCGGATATCTATCTGATTTGTTCAAACGTTTCCATTTACACTTGGCCACATTAATGTGTCGTCGCAAAATGGATTTAAATCCGATCTTCAGTTCCCGCACTATATTTAAATTTAACGGAGTTCACGTCAACGAAATCAAAAGATAAGCGCTGCATTTTATTAACAGCCCATTTCAAGATCAAAGACCGCAATAGGAGAGCGCGCGGCATCAGCACTGGAAAAATAAGTTGGTCTGACTACTTTTAATGAAGATGATTGTGTGTTGACCATCTGCGTCTTACTTTGTTTCATTTGCGGCAGTTTGCACGTCGGCTTGCTGTACTCAACTACTTGTCCTAATAATGTGTTACTAATGCAACACATTGCGTGTTGCATTAGCGCAGTCATATCTGACTATAATGTTATATAGCCTTTAACACGCTCTCACACGTTTATTATTTTAACATTTTGGGAGGAGTAAAATTTACATATGTGGTTACAACAACCAGATGCATTTACACTTGTCTAGTTTCGTCTGGAATGCGGCCCAGACCACCTCCTGAAGTGGTTTGAGCGATCGGATTTATATCCGTCTCGAATACGTTTCGGAGGGCATTTACACCTCGTCTTTTCACGATCGGATAGCTATCCGATCAGACAAAACGCATGAAGCGAACAGGTGTAAACTGCCCCAAAAAATGTTTCTTTTTAAGAGTGTACACCTTATTTTCTCAAAAACACATACATGTTGCTTAAACATTATTGAATACAGTGTAGCCAGTGAAGCCGGTGCTTCCGGCTTTGCTACCGTTCGGACGTTCTTGCTTACTGCTCTGCGCTTTGCTCCCTATTTCTGTACTTTTCTTTTTTACTTCAGCAAATCAGCACAGTGCTCAAACAACACATTTTTGGCACAAACACTAAAACTAAAAACTCTTTGGGACTGGAATAATACTACAAAAAAGGGGACTTTTGCCTCCCACTGCCAGCAGTTTACATTCCGGAGACGGGAAAACACAGCTGTCTACATTCAAACAGTCGAGAGGGAAAATGTCTCCTGTTGAATCTACTTGCTGCATGAACTACTGCAAACTTCTACAAAGGATTGCGGTTCTTGAAACAAAGTTACTTGCTGGACTTCCAAAACAGGCAGAACACTCAGCAGTAGTGGTGGAAAGAGTACTAAGAAATTGTACTTAAGTAAAAGTATTGCTACTTAACGAATAATTTATTTGAGTACAAGTAAAAGTACTGAAAAATAATATGACTCAAGTAAGAGTAAAAAAGTAGTTTGCTCAAAAACTACTCAAGTTACTGTGTTACAAAGTACTTTAGTATTATTCTTTTTTTTTTATTTTTACCCAAAATGAGACGATGTGAGCATTAGGGAGCAGGATTAACCCTATAACACTCATGTACTGTAATGTCTGTTTCACAAGTGAGACCCAGGAAATACATTATAAGGACAAATGCATCAGATATCACTACAGCTGAATAACATGCAGATAGAGATGCTTTGACTGATGAAACGTGGAAGACAATAAACACCCAATTGCAATGCAATGCAAATTGACATAGCTTGTATCACAGTATAGAATTTTATATAAAATATTTTCGGTCTCACTGTGATAAGAAGCAACATGGAACCACAGAAGCTAACTGTTTCAAACATGACTGATATTATATAGTGATTTTGGAGCAAAACATGATACTAGTCTCATAAATAGTCATGTTTGACGCTATGTTAAGCAAACATACCTATCCCTGTTGCCAGGTGCAACTGTTTTATAACTAATTTTGAAAAGTACATTCACATATAAGATTATGTGGTTGGTTTTAAGAAGGGCAAAAGCAAAGAAGGGTAAGTGAAGGTTTAAAATAAAATAAAGGGTCTTAAACAGTGTGAATAGAAAGGTGCCAGTAAAAAATAATGTGGGGTATGGGTAAGGTTGGGCATCGTTTTAATTTTAATGATTCCAATTCTTGTAAATTCCTCATTTCGATTCCAATAAGGTAAAATAATAAATAAATAAATAAATAAATCTTAGATATAATCATATCGCAAAATATTTCATAGTTAGCTGAATACTATGAATGAAAGTCAACAGGCTAAAGAACACTTACTCAAGGATGTGTGTGTAGCAGAGAAAACAGCCCGCGAGTCTTCTTGACTTGAATGGTTTAAAATCACATTGAAAGTGTAGTTTGTTATAATAACAAAGGTGGACTCCAGGCACATTTTCGGTAGGACAAAAAAAAGAGCATTTTATTTAAAATGATAACCCCATACCTAGGCTTGGGAATCCAAAATCTATTCCAATTCTGGAATAGGATGCTTAAGGTCAGAAACCGTCTACTTGTTATAAAATTAAAATTTCAATTCCTCTTATCGATTCCTTTGTGCGCATTTTAATATGTCTTTAAACCATTCAAGCACAAGAAGACTTGTGCTCTTTTTTCTGTACTGCACACATAGGGGCATAGCCATCATTTCAGAAAGTGCTTTGTTGGTATATAATGTCTGCTAGAATGTAAAAAAAAAAAAAAAAAAAAAAAAAGAACAACTTGTGACTTTTGTCTAATTGACTGGCATTATTGTTTCTTATGTCTTTAAATTGGCTAAGAAATCAAATACACTGCTGGACGATAACCAATCATTTGTATTCTATAATATTTTTTCAACACATCAAAAGGCAGAATAGTTTCTTTATTGTAAGAAATGTTATGTCAATTAGCACTGCATTAAATGGAAAGGACCTAAAATTACCTTTTTTTAGCTACAGCCATAGCTGGACGCCTTTGTCCATATTAGAGATTTCCTGCACGTCATAAGTTATTATATATGTGACCCTGGACCACAAAATCTGTCTAAAGTCGCTTGGGTATATTTTTAGCAATAGCCAAAAAAAAAAAAAATTGTATCTCGGTCAAATATTGTCCTATCCTAACAAACCATACATAAATGGAAAGCTTATTTATTCAGCTTTCAGATGATGTATAAATCTCAATTTTAAAAAATTGACTCTTATGACTGGTTTTGTGGTCCAGGGTCACATATTAATTCTACTGGGCCGTGTGGACTTTCTGCGCGAGAGTGCCCTCCTGCTTCGAGTATGAATGAATAATGCTCTGCATGAGAGTGTTTAGCACTCCGTGATGTTCACATCGTCTCGTTTTGGATATGAATAAATAAGAAAAAGTGATTTTAAATGCATCTGATTGACAGATAAATCATAGTTGATCTATCAGCCATGTTGGGGTTATTTTAGCTTTGTACATTTAGTTTAACTGCACTGTTAAAGAGGGGACTACACATTGCTTCCCGACCATTCATCTCGTGCCTTCTTTTACGACGCGCGTGATGTCATCGAGAAGGCGGGACTAGCGACTGACTTCCGAAAACAAGAGTGTAAACATTGCTGAAGCGCTTCCACTATAGTTCACCAGCATTTTTCTTTCTTTGTTCTGTCGTGGTAGTCCTTTGATGACATATCATACAGGCAGGAGTACTGTTGCCACAGCTCCATGAACCTTTCCTCCATCTCATAATTCCACCTAGCAGCACCATCATCTCTCTTTCGTTTTGCCATGTTTGAAACCTGTGTATGAAAGAGCTTCTGTGCTGCTATTGGTCAATGTCTCCAATGTAACAGAACTCGTCGTGGACGATGGAAAAAACATTAAACATGCTAGTCTTTCTGTCGTGATGTCGTGAAGCATCGCAGACGTGGAATCGGTTGTCGTCCACTATGACACACTACACGTGCTGAAACGATGGAATCTTGCGTCCCGACGCCCATTGTTGTTTACGAATCCCCACGACACCCTACGTCAAGCAAATTGTGGCAAAATCGGGCTAAAATCGTGTGGTCTGAACCGGGCATTACATTGTTTTCGCTCCATCCATGCAATAACTGCATCCTTCTATCAACCGAGTTTCTATTTACTTATACTGCTGTGTAATATCAACGGTTTAGCAAATGGCTGCAATATAACAAAGAGTGAAAAATTTAAGGGGGTCTGAATACTTTCCGTACCCACTGTACATTTAGTTTAACTGCACTGTTAAAGAGGGTGATTTTTACCATTCAACTGAACTGTGTGCATGTATTTTAGACACTTATATTGTTCTTGCTCCATCCATGCAATAATTCTATCAACCGAGTTTTCTATTAACTTATACTGCTGTGTGCTCTGGGTAATATCAATGGTATGACCCATTTCAGGAGCTGACAAAATTACGATTTAAAATCAGAGCATAGCTCACATTCACTAAAATATTGAAACGCTAAGCTGATTCAAAACGACAACGCCGGTGATTGACAGTCAACGCAAAGCGCAGTTTGAACGGACCGCCCCCCCAGCTGAACTGGAAGTTTTGATTGTTTTTTTACCGGAGTCAGACCTGTCTGTTATTGGCTGAAGTGCAGGGCTCCACCCCAGAAGTTTGAAAAGTGATGGTCAAACGCCGGCTCGCTCTGTTTCTCTATCGGCTCCTCTTTTGTCTATATATATATTTTTTTTTTTGTACTTTGTACTTTTGGTGAAAAATAAATGTAGCGAAGTTGAATACTTTAGTTTTATTTTACTCAAGTAAAAGTACCACAATTTAATTATACTCAAGAAAGTAGAAAAACTCTAAAAATGTACTCAAGTACTGTAACGAAAATATTTGTACTTTACTTTCCACCTCTACTCAGCAGACCATCATCATCCACCCCCTCAGCATACAGCCGGTGAGTCCCATGAATCTAGTGAATCTCAACAGTTTATACCAAGTGTAGAGGAACAAGATGAAACTGATCGTCACACTAATCGATGGCACAAACAGGGAGTGAGACCCAAGGGCACTCGAGACATCAGATTGTCACGAGTATCTCATATTGCTGCGATAGCATCCTCTACCCCAGATTCGGCTATGACAAGGCTTGTGAATACTGGTATTCTACCACCCCCTATACATCTTGAGAACAGATTTGAAGCATTAATGAATGAGGGTGAGGAATCCCCAAATGTGATTAAACATGGATCGGATCAGCCAGCAGCTAACATCGCTACTAACAGGCGCTCAAGGTCGAGCAGACAGCGGCATTCAGCTCAGAGCGCAGCCGAGCCCAGGACTCTGATAGTGGGCGACTCAATTATTAGAAACATCAGTAGCAGAAATACAGCAACATGCTGCCTTCCTCAAGCAACAGTTTCTGATATGAACAAGGAACTTCGGAACATTCTAATGAAGCACAAGTCTGCAAATCAAATCATCATCCATGTGGGGAAGAAGGATATTTGGAAAGAGCAGTCAGAACTCCTTAAGAAGGATTTCAGTGAACTCTTTGAAACACTTCGAAGACTCAAAGTTCAGTCGTTCATCAGTGGACCACTCCCAGCAAGGGGAACTAATATGTTTTCACGTTTGCTTGGGCTGAACACATGGCTACAAAGAATCTGCAGCTTAAAAGGAGTCAATTTCATCGA
>NW_015552600.1:259372-262450 GCF_001515605.1 Sinocyclocheilus anshuiensis | reverse complement strand
TACAGCCGGTGAGTCCCATGAATCTAGTGAATCTCAACAGTTTATACCAAGTGTAGAGGAACAAGATGAAACTGATCGTCACACTAATCGATGGCACAAACAGGGAGTGAGACCCAAAGGCATCAGATTGTCACGGGTATCTTGTATTGCTGCCGTAGCATCCTCTACCCCAGATTCGGCTATGACAAGGCTTGCAAACACTGGTATTCTACCACCCCTTATACATCTTGAGAACAGATTTGAAGCATTAATGAATGCGGGTGAGGAATCCCCAAATGTGATTAAACATGGATCGGATCAGCCAGCAGCTAACATCGCTACTAACAGATGCTCAAGGTCGAGCAGACAGCGGCGTTCAGCTCAGAGCGCAGCCGAGCCCAGGACTCTGATAGTGGGCGACTCAATTATTAGAAACATCAGTAGCAGAAATACAGCAACATGCTGCCTTCCTCAAGCAACAGTTTCTGATATGAACAAGGAACTTCGGAACATTCTAATGAAGCACAAGTCTGCAAATCAAATCATCATCCATGTGGGGAAGAAGGATATTTGGAAAGAGCAGTCAGAGAAACACTTCGAAGACTCAAAGTTCAGTCGTTCATCAGTGGACCACTCCCATCAAGGGGAACTAACATGTTTCCACGGTTGCTTGGGTTGAACACATGGCTACAAAGATCCTGCAATATAAAAGGAGTGAACTTCCTCGACAACTTCAATCTTTTCTGGGGCCATAAACAACTGTTTAAACCGGATGGTCTCCACTCAAACAAACTTGGTGCAAGAGTGCTTAAGGACAATATCTACTTCTCCATCCGTCATCCTTCAGTAGTGTATGCCAAACTACTCAACCTGAATGGCGCACACACACCTGAACAGAATATGAGCGACGACAGGACTTCATATCAGCTTCCGAGTCATCATGTGGTTGACACATCCCACAAGGACACTGATAACACCACGCAGCCACAACAAGCACTGCTCATGGACACCATCACGGCTGAGCCCTGCCCACAGAGCTCATCACAGACAGACTGTGACGTATCAGAACAGCTCCAAGACTCAGCACCCAAGGACGACTTTCTGGAAAACAGCCAGGGAAGCCAGGACAACATATTTCAGCCACTAGAAACAGCAGAGCCACAGCCCCGCTCACCAGACACATTATCCCTCTCTCCAGCATCTCCACTTCTAAGCTTCTCACAGAAAATGGAGGAACTGGTTTATGCTGGGACCAGACTCTCCCACTCTTTTGCTACAAGCCCCCAATTATCAACTAAAAAACGGCGGGCCCCACAACTACCAAAGCCTGTGGGCCCAGCTTGTCCTCCTCCTCCAGTGAGAGCTCTCCGGCCGCTGCCACAACGCCAGGGCCCAAACCCTCCTCCATCTGCTGTAGGTGAACCAAAAACAACTGATAGCTGGTCTCAGTGATATGTGTCGGGTCCCCGCTATGATAGTGTGCCTGCAGCTTTCTCTATTTCTGTTTTATCACGTGATAGAAAGTCTAAGGCCTTCTCAAGCCGTACGGCTGACTTGTCTAATCTGCGGCCTGTTATGCGTCAAACTATGATTTCTGTTGAGACAAAAACCAATGCCATAAAGCTAACATTTTTAAACATCCGCTCACTAAAAAATAAATCATTTCTGATCAATGACTTAATAACCACAAACAACTTGGATTTTATGTTTTTAAATTTTACTTTCATGAGTGTCTGCAGGACTGTTAGGAGAGGTGGAGGTGTAGCTGCTCTATTTAAAGATGTCTATCAATCAATGCAAGCAACTGTCATTTGGTCAGTACTTGTCTTTTGAATATCTAGGTATTGTTCTGAAAGGTACTGCACGCATTCTGTTTATCATTATTTACAAGCCTCCATTATACTTTCCAGCCTTTGTTGAAGAGTTTACAGAACTGTTATCAATGATTTCCTTAGAGTTTGACTGTTGTGCTATTGCAGGGGATTTTAATATTCACATAGGTAATGCAGAAATCAATACTACAAAATAAATTACAACTGTTTTAAACACTTTTGACCTGATTCAGCATGTGCATGGACCCACACACAGTCGAGGACATACTCTAGATTTACTCATCAGTAGAGGTCTAAACATTTCATCCATTGTTATTAAGGACGTAGCACTATCTGATCACTTCTGTATTTTCTTTGATATATTAATCTCTGCTACCACTGAATCTAGATCTGTCTCTGTCAGAAAGAGATGCATTAACGAGAACAATAGTGTGCTATTTATGAAGGCTATATCTTTAACACCAAGCATTTCTGCAGACTCTGTTGATCTTCTCCTTGATTCCTTTAACTCAAAAGTTCCTTTAACTCAAAAGTTGAAATGCTTTCCGACAGCGAATGCAATGAGTTTGCTTCCTTCATTTCTGAGAAAATCAGTAATATTAGAAAGGTGATTAGCACATCCTCAAGTTATGCAGAGGTCAGACAGATTCAACCGCAATTTCAAAAAGCAGTTACTATGTCTGTTTTTGAAGCAATTGGTAGCAAAATGTTGGAAGAAATAGTACAGTACCTTAGTACTGTACTGTACCTTAAATCATCAACCTGCGACCTTGACACACTTCCCACATCTTTTTTCAAAAGTGTGTTAAACTGTTTAGAAGCAGATCTCTTAGAAGTGGTGAACGCCTTACTTCTCTCTGGGACTTTCCAAACTCCCTGAAAACTGCAGTTGTTAAGCCTCTCCTGAAAAAGAGCTATCTTGATAACACCATACTGAGTAACTACAGACCAACATCAAATCTACCTTTTATAGGCAAGATTATTGAAAAGGTTGTTTTTAATCAGCTTAACTACTACTTAAACTCAAATGGATACCTGGACAATCTGGTTTCCGACCGCATCACAGCACAGAGACAGCACTCATAAAGATAATAAATGATATTCGCTTAAACTCTGATTCTGGCAAAATATCAGTGCTGGTACTAATAGATCTCAGTGTTGCGTTTGACACTGTTGATCATAACATACTACTAGAGAGACTGGAAAACTGGGTTGGGCTTTCTGCGATGGTACTCAAATGGTTCAGGTCATACTTAGAAGGGAGAGG
>NW_015552600.1:251852-255018 GCF_001515605.1 Sinocyclocheilus anshuiensis | reverse complement strand
CTTGATTCCTTTAACTCAAAAGTTAAGAATGTTATTGATGATATTGCTCCTGTGAAAGTCAGCAAGAAGACTGGCAGACAGAAATCAGCTTGGAGAAAATCAACAGCAGTTCAGAGTATGAAAAGACAATGCAGAAAAGCTGAGCGGATATGGCGGAAGACGAAATTTGAAATTCACTATAGCATATATAAAGACAGCCTTCGTGCTTTCAATGTGGAACTAGGCAAAGCTAGACAGTCATTCTTCTCAAACCTTATAAACAGTAACTTAAACAACACTCGCACTCTTTTTGCTACTGTTGAGAGACTGACAAACCCCCCAAGTCAGATTCCCAGTGAAATGCTCTCCGACAGCAAATGCAATGAGTTTGCTTCTTTCTTTTCTGAGAAGATCAATAATATCAGAAAGGCGATTAGCACATCCTCAAGTTATGCAGAGGTCAGACAGATTCAACCGCAATTTCAAAAAGCAGTTACTATGTCTGTTTTTGAAGCAATTGGTAGCAAAATGTTGGAAGAAATAGTACAGTCTGTACTGTACGTACTGTACCTTAAATCATCAACCTGCGACCTTGACACACTTCCCACATCTTTTTTCAAAAACTGTTTAGACTTTAGAAGCAGATCTCTTAGAAGTGGTGAACGCCTCACTTCTTTCTGGGAATTTTTTCAAAAGGGTGCTTAACTGTTTGGAAGCAGATCTCTTAGAAGTGGTGAACGCCTCACTTCTTTCAGGGATTTTTCCAAACTCCCTGAAAACTGCAATTTTTTTTTCTAAACCCCTTCTGAAAAAGAGCAATCTTGATAACACCATATTGGGCAACTATAGACCAATATCAAATCTTCCTTTTATAGGAAAGATTATTGAAAAGGTAGTCTTTAATCAGCTGAACAAATACTTAAACTCCAATGGATACCTGGACAATTTTCAATCTGGTTTCCGACCGCATCACAGCACAGAGACAGCACTCATAAAGATAATAAATGATATTCGCTTAAACTCTGATTAATATCAGATATCAGTGCTGGTACTAATAGATCTCAGTGTTGCGTTTGACACTGTTGATCATAACATAAGAGACTGGAAATTCTTGCACCGCTTGTTGAGCCTGTACATGCTCCCACTAAGTCAAATAATGAGAAAGAACCAAATTGCCTATCACAGCTATGCAGATGACACCCAGATTTACCTAACCTTATCTCCAAATGACTACAGCCCCATTGATTCCCTCTGCCAATATATTGATGAAGTAAACAGTTGGATGAGCCAAAACTTTCTTCAGTTAAACAAGGAAAAAACTGAAGCCATTGCATTTGGAAACAAAGATGAAGTTCTCAAAGTAAATGCATACCTGGACTCTAGGGGTCAAACAACTAAAAATCAAGTCAGGAATCTTGGTGTGATTCTGGAGACAGACCTTAGTTTCAGTAGTCATGTCAAAGCAGTAACTAAATCAGCATACTATCATCTCAAAAACATTGCAAGAATTAGATGTTTTGTTTCCAGTCAAGACTTGGAGAAACTTGTTCATGCCTTTATCACCAGCAGGGTAGATTATTGTAATGGTCTCCTCACCAGCCTTCCCAAGAAGACCATTAGACAGCTGCAGCTCATCCAGAACGCTGCTGCCAGGATTCTGACTAGAACCAGAAAATCTGAACATATCACACCAGTCTTCAGGTCTTTACACTGGCTTCCAGTTACATTTAGGATTGATTTTAAAGCACTTTTACTCATTTATAAATCACTCAATGGCCTAGGACCTAAATACATTGCAGATATGCTCACTGAATATAAGCTTAACAGACCACTCAGATCATTAGGATCAAGTCAGTTAGAAATACCAAGGGTTCACACAAAACTAGGGGAGTCCGCTTTTAGTTATTATGCCGCCCGCAGTTGGAATCAGCTTCCAGAAGTGATCAGATGTGATAAAACATTAGTCACATTTAAATCCTGACTCAAAACTCATATGTTTAGCTGTGCATTTAGTGAATGAGCACTGTGCTACATCCAAACTGATTGCACTGTATTTTATGTATAATCTTTTTCTATTCTTGACTGTTTTAATTCATTTTAAATAAATTTTAGTTTATTTTAAAAGTTTGTATTATTATTTTTTATGATTATTTTAATTCCTTTTATGTAAAGCACTTTGAATTACCACTCTATGAAATGTGCTATATAAATAAACTTGCCTTGCCTTGCCTTGTAGTCAGACTTTAGCCATTAATATGTTTTAAGAAACTGAAAAAAGCACAAATGTCAGGGCATGTGCAAACTTCTCTAGGGCCCCAAACCCCCCTCAGACCCCAGAGGGTTAAACTTGTGAAAATTACATGGACGACTGCTACGTTACATACCTTTCTCGATGTGCCAGACATCATAGAATTGAGGGACATTGTGCTCCTTGAGAAATTTCTGTATTTGCAGATGCCGGTCGAGTTACACCACGAGCATCCAAAAAGTCAAGGCTTCTCTTCAAACCTTCTTTCTCCATATGGTAGCTCCCTCCCACTTCATTGCTTTGTCAAAGAAATATTGTACAATGACATTTTTGTTTTTACACCAAAAAAAAAACAAAAAAACATTCCTACTGGTTCCTATAAAAGGTTTCTCACTTACCTGGACCAATTGTACATCAACAATGGTATTCATCTCAAGGTCCATCAGGGTGTAACTGCCATACTTGGAAGAGTGGCCTTCAAAAATAATGACACACAATTCCTTTTTACACACTGTGGCATTCATTGTAAGAATAGAAAAATATCAATCATTATTTTTCTTTTGGCTTTTCAATAACAAGTATAAGTTTTCCTACTATGTCCCTGGTGAGTCAGCCCTCATTTCTCCTCCAGCAATGACCTTTTCTCTTTGACTGAGCTGCTTTAGCATCTCATCCTGCCAGTTTCTCCATTTGTGCACAATAGCTGGTTCGATGCACATTTGTTCATGGCGACGAAAGGTGTCATATTTGAATAGTTGTACCTTCATAGCTGCAAATACCTGACAACAGAAGAAGTAAAGTTGCAATAAAAAAAGTCAAGATGGCGCCGATGATGGCTGCCTCCGTGGTGTGCTCCGCAGTTGTTTTTATGTTTTTGTTAGTTTGTCCTGTCTTTAGTTATATCCCTGCAATCAGTTTCACCAGAGACAAATTGCTGGA
>NW_015552600.1:251218-251457 GCF_001515605.1 Sinocyclocheilus anshuiensis | reverse complement strand
GCATCCATCTGGCGAACCTCCGCTCTCTACCCAACAAAACGGACAAACTCCTTCTGCTCTCCTGGATAAACAAGGATTTCAAATACTCTGCTGCTCTATGTTTCACGGAAACCTGGCAGAATGACGCCATTCCGGACAGTGCGTTGAGTCTGCCGGGCTTTCAGCTGTTCATAGCGGACCGCGACGCAGAATCAATGGGGAAATCACGCGGCGGCGGGACATGCTTTTACATCAACGAA
>NW_015552600.1:243601-250878 GCF_001515605.1 Sinocyclocheilus anshuiensis | reverse complement strand
GAAGCAGAGCAGGATTTACAAGCTTGTTTTGACCTCACTGATTGGAGTGTTTTTGAAGCTGATGCCACCGATCTGGACGAGCACACAGAGACTGTAACATCTTATATCAGTTTCCGTGAAGACATGTGCATTCTTACCAGGACTCATCTAACTTACAACAATGACAAACCATGGTTCACTGCAAAACTCAGACAGCTCCGTCAGGCCAAAGAAGATGCTCGCAGGAAGGGGGACAAAGTCTTGCATAAACAGGCCAAGTACACACTGGAAAAGGAGATTAGAGTGGCAAAGAGGAATTATTCTGAAAAACTAAGGACTCAGTTCACTTTCAGCGACTCAGCGTCAGTGTGGAAAGGTCTGAAAGACGATCTGGACGAGTTATTGGACAGCACTGTAACAACAGTGGAGTCATTCAGATTCCTGGGCACCACTATCTCTCAGGACCTAAAGTAGGACACTCACATTGACTCCATTGTTAAAAAGGCCCAGCAGAGGTTATGCTTCCTTCGCCAGCTGAGGAAGTTCAACCTGCCACAGGAGCTGCTGAAGCAATTCTACTCTGCCATCATTGAATCCATCCTCTGCACTTCAATAACTGTCTGGTTCAGCTCAGCTACCAAATCTGACCTTAGAAGACTACAGAGGATAGTCCGGACTGCTGAGCGAATCACTGGTACAACTCTCCCTTCTCTCCAAGAACTGCACTCATCCAGAGTGAGCAGAAGGGCTGGCAAAATCCCTCTGGACCATTCACATCCAGCACACTCCCTCTTTGAACTGTTGACATTTGGTCGACACTACAGAGTACTGCGCACCAGAACGGCCAGACACAGGAACAGTTTCTTCCCTCAGGCAATCCATCTCATGAACACTAGGCCATCCATCTCATGAACACTTGACAATAACTGTGGATCACACAACACTATTTATACACTTACACACTTATTTATCTAACACACATAC
Source organism: Sinocyclocheilus anshuiensis (assembly GCF_001515605.1). Taxonomy (NCBI): domain Eukaryota; kingdom Metazoa; phylum Chordata; class Actinopteri; order Cypriniformes; family Cyprinidae; genus Sinocyclocheilus; species Sinocyclocheilus anshuiensis. Next base: position 249,915 of record NW_015552600.1, on the reverse strand, counting down.
TTAGTTTACATTTCAATTTTGCACTAATATACCTGTACATACAAAACTATCTATTGTAATATACCTGTACATACAATTGTCAATTTGTATATTGTATTCCTTATTTACTTGTTCTATATTTAATTTTATTTTTTATTTATTCATTTATTTTTTATTTATTTATTTTTTTGTTCTGTCATTGTCATTCTGTTGCACTGTGGAAGCTTCTGTCACGAAAACAAATTCCTCGTATGTGTAAACACCTGGCAATAAAGCTCTTTCTGATTCTGATTCTGATACAATACAATTCTAAATGCTATAACCTGTGACATTACTGATTTTTCATGTGTTTGTAACAGCGATGTGATTAATTATTTGACATTCAATTACCTTTTCAACTGTGAAGAATGAGGCACCACACAGATAGACAGCAGCAGAAGGGTGCAGGTTGCCTGCTGGAGAACTACCAATAATTGTCTGACTGTTCCATTTTTGTACAAGTTGACAGTGCTGGCAGAGTTGTTCCACCCGTAAAAATGTTCCAAGCCTTTGTGATTGTTATGTGTACCTGTGTGACATTTATCTTATGAGTCCGTAGGTGGCGTTGTGGGGGAATTCTTACTCCTCGAGAATCATGTGACATCATCGGGGATTCCGGATAAAAAGAAGGACTGGAGTTGTTAGCTTCTCAAGCTGACATGTGTGGAGAACAGGTGTATGTGCTGTTCATAATGGACGGATTTATATCTTTGGTTGGTAATGCAAACTCGCGAAAACCAGTCAGGGTACTCCGTGACACAGGAGCTGCTCAGAGTTTTATCCTAGAAGGAATATTACCGTTGTCCGATGAGAGCTCTATTGGTTCAAGTGTCTTAGTACAGGGATTCGAGATGGGCTTTGTGAATGTGCCTTTGCACAAAATTTAAATTGAGACCTCCCTTGTTACCGGCCACGTTGTTGTTGGAGTGCAACCGAGTCTTCCCGTTCGAGATGTCACATTTATTTTGGGGAATGACTTGGCAGGAGGAAAAGTTTTTGCCAGCCCTGAGGTAACTAATGTTCCTCTTTCCTGTGATACTCCTGATGAATTAGCTCAGAAATATCCAGAGCTATTTCCTTCGTGCGCTGTTACTCGCGCTATGTCACAGAGACTGAAAGATAAAAGCTTTGATAAGTCAGAAGGTGAGTGGAAATTTGATTTGAATGATACGTTCCTCTCTAATTCAGATTTTGGTGACATGAAGTGTTCAAACTCTATTGATGGTTTAGACATCACTGTCAAGAAATGAGATGAACATTCTATGGGGCTTGATAAATTGTCTCTGTCACGCGAGCAGCTTATTTTTGAACAGAGGAAAGATGAGACAATGTCATCCCTCTTTGAAGCTGTTGTTCCTGTTGAGCAACTTGAATGTGTATCGCAAGGATACTTTGTTGAAGATGGTGTGTTGATGAGGAAGTGGAGACCTTCGAATGCATCTGCTGCTGATGAATAGCAAATTGTTAAGCAGGTAGTAGTTCCCTCCTCATATCGTCCTGAAATCTTGAGACTTGCGCATGACGGTCCGTTTGCCGGTCATTTGGGAGTAAACAAAACATATGTTTGTGTGCTCTGACATTTTTTCTGGCCTGGCTTAAAAGAAAGATGTAGCGAATTATTGCTGAAGCTGTCATGTGTGTCAAACCGAATCAAAATATTCCACCTTCCCCGTTATATCCAATCCCAGCCATTGGTGAACCATTTGAGCGTGTGATGGTTGACTGTGTTGGTCCCTTGCCTCGTACAAAGTCCGGTAATCAGTACTTACTGACAATAATGTGTACATCTATGCGTTTTCTGGAGTCAATCCTTTGCAGAAAATTACCGCATCAGTGATGATCACTTATCAAGTTTTTCTCACTGTTCGGCCTTCCGCGAATTATTCAATCAGATCAAGGTACGAATTTCATGTCGCGTGTGTTTAAACAGGCTCTAGATCAGCTACACATCCAACACTGCACGTCAAGTTGTTACCATCAAGAAAGCCAAGGAGCACTTGAACGATTTCACCAGACTTTAATATCCATGCTGCGCGAATTTTATCTGGAGTTCCAGAAAGACTGGGATGAAGGAATGCCTATGGTTATGTTTCCAGTGAGGGAGGTAGTACAGGAATCGTTAGGCTTTAGTCCGGCCGAGTTGGTGTTTGGGCATACTGTTCGTGGCCCACTGAAGCTGATTAAATATCATTGGACTAATGATCTGAGTTCAAACAATGTTCTTGACTATGTTTCAGAGTTCCGTTTGAAATTGCACCGTGCATGCGAGTTAGCCAAAGATAATTTGAAGATGTCACAACAACGAATGAAAACACGTTTCAATCGTGCTGCTAAACTTTGTAGTTGTTCTCCTGGTGATAAAGTGTTAGTGCTGTTGCCAGTACCTGGATCTGCACTACAGGCTCGCTATCATGGTCCTTACCAGGTGAAGGAGAAGGTGAGTGAACTTGATTATGTGATAATGACATCAGATAGAAAGAAAAAAACTTGTCTGTGTCATATTAACATGCTTAAGCCGTACTTTGAGAGACAGCCAGATCCGTCTGGACAGAAGTCGGCTGTATTAATTGTCTCACCCACAGATTCTCCGGTGATCAGGAAGCAGGCGTTGTCCAGTGCTGACTTATCTGCTGCTGAGGTGCTGTCCAGTGCTGAACTTTTGACCTTTCCATTGTCCTCTGTTACTTCTGATAGTGCCGCTGTCCTGACCACACTTGAGGATGATGTTGATTTTCCCTCTACAGAGTTGGTGGCGGGAAGACTGAAAAATTCGGAGATAATTCAAGATCTTGACTTGTTTCTTTCATATCTGACTGTTACCGAATGTGCTGATGTGATTAATGTCATTCAGACATATGGTAATTTGTTTTCTGATGTTTCTTCTCGCACTTCGCTGATAGAATATGATGTTGATGTTTGCGATTCGTTGCCTATAAAACAGCACGCATATAGGGTAAATCCTGAGAAGTGAGCTCAGTTGCAAAAATAAGTAATCATTATGCTTGAAAATAACATCACTGAGCCAAGTTTTAGCCCTTGGAGCTCACCCTGTTTGTTAATTAAAAAGTCCGACGGCTTGTTTTGCTTTTGTACTGACTTTCGACGCGTTAACTGGTCACAAAACCAGATAGTTATCCACTGCCTCGTATGGAGGACTGTGTGGATCGTGTTGGAAATGCTGCTTTCGCCACTAAATTCGATCTACTGAAAGATTACTGGCAGGTGCCTCTGTCAGGTCACGCAAAAGAGATCTCTGCGTTTGTAACACCGGATCACTTCCTGCATTACACTTTAATGGCTTTTGGTTTACGAAACGCAGCGGCAACTTTTCAAAGGTTAGTAAATCGTGTTATTGATGGTATGCACAACATTGAAGCATATCTGGATGACTTAGTTATTTATAGTGCGTCCTGGTTGGAACATGTTAAACAACTTCATATCCTTTTCAGTCGTCTGTCTGATGCTAATCTTACAGTCAATCTAGCGAAATGCGAATTCGGACGAGCTACGGTGACATATCTGGGAAAGATTGTTGGGGGCGGGCAAGTTCAGCCTGTTGAGTCTAAGGTGGAGGCTATCATTCATTTCCCTGTGCCTACAACGCGCCGTGAGCTGCGTCAATTTTTGGGAATAGTTGGGTATTACAGGAATTTTTGTAAAAGATGTTCTGTTGTTGCCTCTCCCTTAACCGATCTCCTCAGTCCCAAAGTACCATTTAAAAAAAACGGAATCGTGTCAAGTGAGTTTTGAAAAGATCAAAGTGCTTCTGACTAATTTCCCTGTTCTTTCTGCTCCTGATTTTTCATCTCCGTTTTTGCTTGCTGTTGACGCAAGTGAAACAGGTGCAGGAGCTGTACTTCTCCAACAAGATCAGACTGGTGTTGAGCATCTCGTTTGCTATTTTCACAAAAATTATATAAACATCAACAACGTTACTCCACCATTGAGAAGGAGGCACTAGCTCTTGTCCTTGCTCTCCAACATTTTGACGTTTATGTGGGTTCTGTTTAGTATCCGGTGATTGTCTACACAGATCATAACCCATTAGTCTTCCTGAATGTAATGAAAAACAATAATCAACATTTGATGTGTTGGAGTTTGTTTTTACAGACGTTTGAACTAGACATTCGGCATATTCGTGGTAAAGATAATGTTGTTGCTGATGCTTTATCTCGTGTCTAATAGAAATAAATTGTTTCTTCACTCTCTCTTTTTAAGAGAAAGGGAAAGGGAAAAGACAAAAAAAGAGAAAAGGATAAGATCATTGGCATTTCTACAATTTATTCACTTAAGGGTGAGGGTATTATGTGTACCTGTGCGACATTTATCGTATGAGTCCGTAGGTGGCGTTGTGGGGGAATTCTTACTCCGCGAGAATCATGTGACGTCATCGGGGATTCCGGATAAAAAGGCTCTGAGATGGCAATGGCGTGCTCTCTTGCTTCACTTCCCATTGTTCTCGTGGGCATCTCTCTCATCGCCTCTTTGGGGGTTACTTTTGTTTATTTATGCTTGGGTTTAATTTGTAAGTTTGTATCTTTGATACATGATTCTTGGTCGATCTTTATTTCTTAACCAGAGGCGGGTAGTGTACTTTTGTTTGTTAGTTCACGTTTGCTTATTTAGCAAGAGTTGAGCGAGGGAAGCTGCCATCCGGAAGACTCACCTGATTTATTTTCTTTTCGGGAGTCAGGTAAGAACTTTATTCCGAGAACAGGTGTAGTTAGGCGTTCCGCTTTCTTAGCTTTCCTACCCGCGAACTGATAACCTTCCTTTGTTGTTATTCGTTAGTTTCTGTTTATAAATAATTTTGTGTGAATTGTTATGCTTTATTTTATGAATGTTTGAATTGCTTTTGTTTATTTATGCTTGGGTTTAATTTGTAAGTTTGTATCTTTGATACATGATTCTTGGTCGATCTTTATTTCTTAACCAGAGGCGGGTAGTGTACTTTTGTTTGTTAGTTCACGTTTGCTTATTTAGCAAGAGTTGAGCGAGGGAAGCTGCCATCCGGAAGACTCACCTGATTTATTTTCTTTTCGGGAGTCAGGTAAGAACTTTATTCCGAGAACAGGTGTAGTTAGGCGTTCCGCTTTCTTAGCTTTCCTACCCGCGAACTGATAACCTTCCTTTGTTGTTATTCGTTAGTTTCTGTTTATAAATAATTTTGTGTGAATTGTTATGCTTTATTTTATGAATGTTTGAATTGAATTTTGTTGTTGAATTAAATGGAGGCGACTTGAAACTCACATCAGGTGTTGTGATTATTTTATATGTTCGACCTGTATCCTTTATGTAATGGTGTTTAATTTAACGAGCCTTAAAAAAACAGGTTATGGTCTGTAACAGTGATCTTACATGACATCTTCACTTACATAGCTCGTAATGGATGTTCGGGACATCAACACAAAAGTGGCGTATCAAGGCGTTCTGATTGTTTTCATTGTAGAATGCCATTGAGGATATGTTCATCCATTGTAGAAAAAGAAAATTGATGTTGAAATAAAAATAGAAGATTAAGAATTAACTCGACAGAGCTCCAAACTCAAAACACGTGGCACACAGGTTGATGTCAGTTTAAATCACATAAATCCATCTGTAATAATCCAACCTTCATGCAAAGCCTTTCATTACCAGATGGCATTGATGGATCCCATTGATCTGAAGCCCATTAGGCAAAAGCAAAAGACATGGAAATCATCTCTGATCAGATTCAGATGGATGAGCATGACAAGCCAACTAAACTAATTTGGTTGATGTAAACCCTGTAGATGAATCACCATCATGTGATTTAGCAGCTTTATGGAGGCTAAATGCTCTAAATGAACCAGATAAACCCATCTGTTGTGCAGCTGACCAAGTGGATCTCGTGCTGGATGTGGTTTGGTTTCACTTTCTTAATAATACTTGATCTAAATGAGAAGTTGTTTTTGTGAGAAATGTTTCAGATGAATGACTGTAATTCAGATGTCATAACTATTTTAACAGTCTTCTGTCAGCCAAAAAGTTGACTGAGAAAGCCAGAGAAGAGCAGAAGCAGGAGACAAAGTGATGATGAGAGAAAAGAAACAGAGTTTATTGAGTGTTCTTATTGTAAAACAAGGGAAAATATCTGCCACTGTGATCAGAAAATGTAAACTTTAGTCAAAGTGAAAGCACTTTCTGAGCCCACTGGAATTTTTTTTTTTCTAGTTTTAAGCAATAAATTGACTTAATTTTGGTGTAATTTATCTTCTTTTATTTCAGTTAGTTGTTAAGACAGCATTTGTAATGCATACGTTTGTTTTGAAATGCCC